>NC_141555.1:76318642-76401142 GCF_021556685.1 Rattus norvegicus
CCTCAGGGAACACAAGCGTCGTTTAAGCCTTGAAATGTAGTGCTAAAGACAGAGTCTAAATGCATGAAGCTTAATTGAAACCCAAATACTTTACTGGCATTCTTTAACTTTATTCTTAAGATACCTATAAACTCACACACAGTTTTGTTTATGTCCTGTGTAAGTGAGGACTAATTTGTGGAGTAAGTTTGCTTCCACAGCAGTAACAGATATCTTGGATTGAGAAGAATTAAGCACCAAGTACCTGTGACATGATTGGAGGCACCTACTCTATCCTGGGTCTATACTGATTTCACACAACCTAATATTAATCTATGTGTCTACTTATATGTCTAGGTATCTAGGTATCATGGTAGGTAGATAAACAGACAGAGAAGTATTGATCTGAGATATGCATATATATATACATAGATATACATATATATACATATATAGATATACACATATATGTGTGTGTGTGTGTGTTTGTGTGTGTGTGTGTGTGCGTGTGCCTGTATGTGTTTGTGCACATATGGGGAGAGGAGAGATTATTTGAGTGACTTACAGGCTCTGGTACAGCTTATCCAACAATGGCTGGCTGTGAAAGTTAAGGTCAAGAATCTTCCAGTTGCTGTGTCACCAAGAATGATGTCTTAAGTTGTCTTCAGTGGTTTTGGCATTCTTTCGAATTAAGATTTAATGCCAGTAATGAAATAAACTTGCTATCAAGACAGACCAAGCAGGATAAGAACAAGCATTTCTTTCTTCCTTGTCCTCCTATAGGCTTCCAATAGAAGGAATTGACCACATTGTAGCAGGATTAAATATCTGGATTCATGGTGTGTTTTTGTATTTTACATATTCAGACTAGAAGTAGATCTTGTCACTTTGAATGAAACCAGAAGTCCTTCAAAGATATGCCAATTATTTTATGGTTTTAGATAATTCCTGTTGCATTCACGTAGGCAACCGAAAATAGCCATCACGAGTCTACTTCTTGTCAACTTGAGACAACATCATATTTTCCTATATTGTGAATAATTTGTAAATGAAAATAATAACCAGATTATAATGGTGCCTTGATAAAATAGAATGATCCTACTTACAAATAGAAATGCATTATATATTTAACCAGGTCATAGTTATACTGAATGTGATATAATTATAAATTCCACAATGTCAAACACGTTATACATTTAGAATAGGTGCAATGGGTTTCATGGCACATTCTTTTAGTATCTCAAATTTGAAATGAATATGAAAATGACTGTATTGTCTTAATTGATATTATATTGCATGATAAATAAATGGAGGAAAGAAAACACAAAAATCTATAGAAACACTTTATTAACAAAATATGAAGGAATTATTGATTTCAATTATTAATCATTTTCTACTCTAGTTATGGTTATATAGACAACCATGTGTAAATACAACCTTAGGTTGTATTTATAAATACCTTCTTCACTACCCTGTTTTATTTTCTTCCCCCAACAGAAGCACCTCATTAGATACCAATCTCCATGCCTGATGGGTTTGCACCCTTTGTCATTCTGCACGAGTTTGACTATTTTCTTTTTACATTGGCTATGAGGACAAACATCTCTCCATCTTTTCCAAGTGCAAGCTGTCTCTCATTTCTACCAACTGGCCTGATAATGTTTCTGGCAGAGAACCCAACTCTTTTCTAGAAACTGAGAAGTTGAAGTTGACCTAGCTGACCGCATGTTCTTGACTCTTGTTAAACTTTCTTGTTTCCCCCAGCATTAGCCAAATAGGATGCATTTTTGTTCTTGTATACTTTTTCTTTAAAACTGAATCTGGTAATTTGCATTTAGAGTTAGTCTTCCTAAAATATTTCCCTCCAAGCCTTGGTCATTCTGAGTGGTCTTTCGATTTTACCCTGTAATATCGTGAAGCCATAGATTTATCTTTTTGAAATTGTAACCAGTTTGAGCAAATTATACATTTCATCATGTACTATGACCCTGATGTGTGTAGGTTTTTTTCAAGGTGCTACCTGAGGCATTCCACAGGGAACCAAGATAAAGAAACTCAACAGAGTGATTGAGGGACCTGTGATACCCTGGTCTACATTTCCTATAGAAATTTTCATGTATTTTGTTACTTTTAGAAGTAATACTGGATCTAAAACCTTCTGTTGAACACATAGTGATGGCCATTTTTACTGCCTCTAACAGACATCAAGATTCTAGGGAGATGTCTCCAAATGACACTTTTCCCAAGTGCATGATTTTGTTGTAACCACCATTTATTGTCTCCTTATATTCATTTATTTGTTTATGTGTTGTCTATCTCTGTCTCTTCTGACCATTCCGTTATTTGTCACTGTGAATTGAGATTTTTTTATTAAAACTAATAAGCCATTCACTCCTTGGGGATATTATCTTTATTATTTCCTGAAAACCACAAGGAGGTGTGTATGGATTCTTTTAGAATGGCCTTCCTTTAAGGTTAAATGGCTGAGTTCAGGGGAAAAAAAACACTGGAAATCTGGAAAAGTATGGCAGGGCATCATAAGAACTCCTGGCCATTCTAATTAGTTTCCTTCCATAGATGTGTGCTTAGGTTTATAACAACACATTCCTCTCTCGTTTGCACTTGATTCCTTAAAATTATATCTGTGACAACTTTAAAAATAACCTTCCCACAGGAAAGAACAGGAACCAAACCAACATCCCAAGAGTACACAGGGATTGACCTATAACTCTTGTCACATATGTAGCAGAGGATGGACCTGGAAGGAGAGGTCCCTTATCCTGTCAAGGCTCAATGTCCCAGGGTAGGGGAATGTCAGGAAATGGAGGCGGGAGGGAGTAGGTGGGTAGGTGGGTAAGGAGCTCGCTCATAGAATCAGGGGAAGAAGGATGAGATACTTGGTTCCTGGAGGTGAAACAGGGAAATGGAACAACAATTATAATGTAAATAAAAATTAATAAATTATATCAATCTTCCAGTAACCAAGCTTGGAGAGAAAAAACATTAAAAAGATTCTACACATTTTTTAAGATGAGGAAGAACTACATCTCTCCTCTTTCTTTTTAGGATTGGTGAACTCATGCTGTGCATCAGTCAGGCCCAAGTTCCCTTTCCTCTTCTTCTCCTGAAGTATCTCCTTGCATACCTATGATTAATCAAATTAATTTCCTTGTGTCCTGAATACCGGAATATGGCCACTGTATGTGCAGTTTCTGCAATTATTTAATACCCCTTAAGGCCACTTGGCATGCCCATGAACTGAGAGAGAAACCTAGGTAGGACCAAGGGCTTCTCCTTCCATTGGTGCACAACAAGGCCATCCTTTGCCACATATGCAGTTGGACCCATAGGTCTGTCAATGCACATTCTTTGAATATTGGTCTAGTACCAGAAAGATCTAATTCATTGTAATTGTTGTTTTCATGGTGTTGAAAGCACCTTCAGCTCTAGTAATCCTCTCTCAAAATGTTCCAACAAGAGGTCCGTCTTCAGTTCACTGGTTTGCCACTAGCATTCATGTATATAGTTGACCTGCTCTAGCTGTGTCTTTCAGGCAATATCTACAACCGGTTCCTGGCAGAATGCACTTCTTAACTTCATCAATCTTCTCTAGTTTTGGTGGCATGCATACACACACACACACACACACACACACACACACACACACACACACACACACTTTTGTTGTCTCCTAACGCTATGAGGGTAGATGGAATGTTAACGTGGATTCTGTGCCACTTGGTCAAGAATATAGAATCCACAAATGACAATGCCAAATAGACTACCTATTGTTCTTTTGAACCTATTGAAGTTGAGGTTTCACTGGACCTCAAGCAATTCCTCTCCCAGCACATCCTCCTGAATCTTATATTTGCCCTGAAGAAAGATCATGGTAGAACATCCAAAACCCTCAAGTCTGGCTGTGGGAAGATATTTGAGAACTGATATCTAATGTGACTACAGAACCACGTTAGGTAGTCCATATTGTCCTTTGCTTTACTGATGTCTGATAAATTTTGGATAAAATGAGGATTTGGGAGTTTATCATTTCGAAGAGGTAAACAATATTAATCTTATATTCACTCTATAGCTGGGCATTCTTTGTTGCCAAAATCATTGCAAAATATTGAATTGGAAAACAGAATGTTTGAATACACATTCAGGAATCTATGTAAAGTCCACTATGAAGGAATGTACAGTAAGAAAATGTCATACAATATTCTTTCAATTAATGGTCTGTTGGGAAAATACTGTCCTTTAAGAAACAGAAAACACCTAGGAAATTGAACTGTATTTCACAGGAATGATCCAATGAATAAAATTATTATCCAGAAGATTCTCCTCCACTCCAAGTTCCTAGATCTTTTCTACCCATGCCAAGTCCCTAACTAACTTTCGCCATTCAGAGCATGTAACCACTAATGATGCAAAGAGAAGTCACTTTCTTTATTGAGATGTAGTATGTAATCTTTTCCACCGTGTCAAAGGACACACTCCTGGAAAGGGCACCCTCTAATCTTGTCAATGTAAGGAAAGCTGTTCTGCAGGAAGGCCATGGCAGTTCTCAGTGACATCACCATTAGGCTTTTCCTGAAAAATCTCTTTATCCAGAAGAGTCTTAGGTTCTTCGGTGATGTCACAGGTGTTGTTGTGACTGCTCTGCCTCTCAGATATTCCTTCAGTACCTCTACGGTTTACTAATTGTCTTCTAATTCAGAGTAAACAGCCATTTGGGAGGTGAACAAAGAAGAAGAAGAGATCAGAGATGGAGAGAATGAAGCTGGCCTTTTGTTTTAGTTTAAAAAATCGACGAAATATGTAGTCCATGGGAACGCTCACTGAATGCTCTCTCAGAATAGTTATGGTTCATTGAAGAGATGGTGTTGATCTCAGCCTTCCACACGTGGGAAGCTGGAGCCTGGATCCACTCAGTAGCATCTAGATTTACTTGCTGGCTATGGTTCCTGGAAATCAGAGATGTTTATATCATTAATATCTATATTCCAAATGTCAGGTACTGGGATGGACAGAGTTGATTTTCTAAGAGCTCATGGATTCTATTCTTTCTGCCCAGAAGGAAAAGTTCCTAAGGAAGATGGAAACAACAAGTATTGTGTCCTCAGCTCAATTTAAACTCCTCCAGGCTTTGGATTCCTAGAGTGCAGTTTGTGTCTGAAACTGATATCTGGGAGAGAAAATTGCATCTAGTTGAGACTTCATTACATCAGACTTTCGACTGTATTACTCTGATTATCATTCCCTGACAAGACCATTTAGATTTCTGAGTCAATAAGTGTGATTAGTTGGCACTTTTCTTTTCTTTTATTTCTTTCATTTTTTTTTATTTTTTAGCAAATTTTATTCTTTTCTTATTGAATATTTCTATATTTACATTTCAAATATTATTTCCTTTTTCAATTTCCTGGCCATAAAATCCCTTATCAGTTCCCCTCCCCTTGTTCTATTACCCCACTTACTGTAACTTGAAAATCATTTGAACAGGCAGTCAATCCCAGGGAAGTCCAATGGCCTCTCCTTCCATTGGTGCCCAATAAGGTCATCCTCTGCTACATACGCTTTTGGAGCCATAGGTCTGTCCATGTACAGTCTTTGAATATTGGTTTGGTAAAAGAAAGCTCTGGTTCATTGGCATTGTTGTTCTTATGGGATTGAAAGCCCCTTCAGCTCTTGTAATCCTTTCTCAAAATCTACCAAAATGAGGTCCGTTTTCAGTTCACTGGTTTGCCACTAGCATTCAATTCTGTATTTGGCATGCTCTAGCTGGGTCACTGTGTAAAGTTCTATACCTGGTTCCTCTCAGCATGCACTTCTAAGCTTAATCATTCTTATCTAATTTTGTTGGATGAAATTATATATATATATATATATATATATATATATATATATATTCTTGATGGTCCTTACAGCTATGAGGTTATTTGGAAATTTAGCATGAATGAGCAGATCTAGGTCAAGAATTTAGAATCCAAAAATTACAGTGTCAAATATGCTCCCTCCTGTTCTTATGAACCTATTGAAGTTGATGTTTCCATGGACCTAAAGCCTTTCCTCTCCTTGCCATCTTCCTGAATCTTAGAGTTGGACTGAAAAAAGAATCATGGTAAAATATCCAAAACCCTCAAGTCTGTCCCTGGTAACACAGGAAGGTAGATATTAGAGAACTGATGTCTAATGGGACTACAGAAACACATTCAATAGTTCATGTTGTCCTTTGCTTTCCTGATGTCTGGTAATTTTTGGATAAAATGTGGATTTGGGAGTTTATCATTGAAATGGGAACACAATACTTACACTGTTATAATGACTCTATAACTAGGCCCACTTTTGTTCCAAAACAATTGCAAAATAATGAAATTGGAAAACGGAATTTTTGAGTAAACATTCAGAAATATATATAAAGTTCACTATCAAGGAATGTAAAATTGGAAAATGTAGTAAAATATTCATTCATTTAAAGGTCTGTAGGAAAAACACTGGCCATAGGAAACAGAGAAAACCTAGAAAATTGAATTGTATGTCACAGAAATTGACTGGGATTAAAAATATTATCTAGAAGAATCTCTTTCCCTCCATGTTCCTAATTTTTTCTACCAGTAACAAGCCCCTGACTATCTCCATTCAGAATATGTAACCACTAATGAAGCAAAGAGAAGTCTCTAGGTTTAGAGAGATGTATGTAAAGGTTTCCACTGTGTCACAGGAGACACTCCTGGAAAGGGCACCCTCTAATCTGGTCAATGTAAGGAAAGCTGTTTAGCAGGTAGGACAAGGCAGTTCTCAGTCACATCACCATTTAGACCTCAACGAAAAATCTCTTGTAACCTGGAGAGTAGTAGATTCTTCTGTGATGTCACAAGTGTTGTCGTGACATTAACTGCCTCTCAGATATTCCTTAAGTACCTCTACCTCTAGGGTTTACTAATTGGCCTATAATTCAAAGTAAACAGCCATTTGTGAGAGAGAAGATCAAGGAGGAGGGATAGGGAGAAGGAAGCTGGCCTTCTGTCTTGGTATAAAAAGAACAAATATGTGCTCCTTGGTAAAGCTCAGTGAGTCCTGCTTAGGGGTTGAGTGGGTTCCTCAAAGAGATAGCCTAAATCATAGCCTTCCACATATAGGAATCAGTAGCTGGGAGCCTCTCAAAGTATGTAGACTTCCCTGCCTATTATGGTTCCTGGAAGTTATTGAGTTTATATCATTGATTTCTTTATTCTAAAAGCTAAGTCTTGGGAAGGACAAAGTAGTTTTCCTGAGAGCTCAAGGCTTTTCTTTGTGCCCAGAACAAAAAGGTGCTAAGGAAGAAGGCAAAGGCAAGTATTGTGTCCTCAGCTCAGTGTAAACTCCTCCATGCTTTGGATTCCTTTAGTGCAGTTTGTGTCTGAAACTGATATCTGGGAAGGAGAATTGCTTCTAGTTGAGACTTCATCATCTCACTCTTTTCACTACTATTACTCTGAGTAGCATTCCCTAACCGTTACCCTTAAGATTTCTGAGTCAGTAAGTTTTTATTCCTTTTCCTTCCTTTATTTTTTATTTTTTTTTTCAGGAAATTTTAATGAATTTTTAATCGGATATTTCCATATTTACACTTCAAATGTTATTTCATTTCCCAAGTTCCTTTCCATAGAGCTTAACTAGTATCCTCCCCTTTTTCTATAAACTCCCCTTACTGCCCCTTGTCATTCTCTTTAACTGGGAGTCAAACCCATGGAGTACAATCGGCTTCTCCTTACATTGGTGCCCAACAAGGCCATCCTCTGCCACATATGCAGTTGGATCTTTAGGTCTTTCCATGTACAGATTTGAATATTGGTTTGAATGAACCAGAAAGCTCTGGTTCATTGGCATTGTAGTTCTTATGGGATTTGAAATCTCCTTCAGTTCTTGTAAACCTTTCTCAAAATCTACCAACAGGAGGTCTGGATCAGTGCACTGGTTTGCCACTGGAATTCACTTCTGTATTTGACATGCTCTAGCTATGTCTCTCAGGGAAGATCTAAATCTGTTTCCTGTCAGCATGTACTTCTTAGCTTCATCAATCCTATATTCATATCAATCTTATATTCTTATATTCCTTCAGTATCTGCTGTAAACTCATAGATATTTTTCCCCCTTCTAAAACGGACTGAAGCAAGCATAAGTTGGGTTCCTTTTCTTGACCTTCTAGTGGTCTGTGGATGGTACCATGAGTAATTTGAGCTTTTGGGTCAATACACACGTTTGGTGATTGCATACCATGTGTGTTTTTCTGTGATTTGTTTGCTTCACACAGGATGATATTTTCTTGTTCAATCCATTTGTCTATGTCTTTCTTGTAATCATTGTTTTATAGCTGATTAGTAGTCCATTGTGTAGATGTACCATATTTTCTGTATCCATTTCTCTGATGAATGCCATCTGGGTTCTTTCCAGCCTATGGGTATTTTAAATAAGGTTGCTATGAACATTGTTCTGTATGTGTCTTTTTTTATGTCTTCTTTTCGGTATATGCCCAGGAGTGGTATGGCTTGGACCTCAGTTATTGCAATGTCCAATTTTCTAAGGATCCTGCAGACTGATTTCCAGAATGTTTGAACCAGTTTGTAATCCAACCAACAAAGGAGTGTTCCTCTTTCTTCACATCCTTATCATCATCTTCTGTCTCCTGATTTTTTTTATTACAGTCATTCTGACTTGTGTGAGGTGGAAACTCAGAGTTGTTTTCATTTACATTTCTATGATGACCATTTCTTTACGTTCTTTTCAGATAATTGATTTCCTTCAGTTGAGAAATCTTTGTTTAGTTCTGGAACATAATTTTAATAGGGTTATTTGTCTCTCTGAAGTCTAAATTTTGAGTTCTTTGTATGTATTGGTTATGGCCCTCTATCAGATGGAGGATTGGTATAGACCTTTCCAAATCTGTTCCTTGCGGTTTTGTCCTAAAAGTGTCCTTTGGCAGGCAGTTTTCTACTACAGTGAAGAACTGTCAGTTAGTAAACTAAAACAAGGACTGGCTCCTTACTGACTTCCCTACGTGTTCTGAACAGTAGATGGGGAAACTAAACAACCATGTTATACCCCTACAAGGCATGCCTATCTATAGTCGTGGATCTAGAGAGACCTATCAGAGATTCTGGGCATCTGTCAAAGAAATGTAGGCTGGTGAAGTTTGCAGTTTTCATCCTGGTTTCTGTATCTACAGGCTATGGTGTTGTGAAGACAAGATACCACATGTGCAGCTGTGAATAAGTCTGAGAAGGCTGACTTCTTGGATTTCTGAAGCATTACTAAGTGATCCAGAGGAAATCAGCACGCCCTGCTCAGCAGAGCTCTGGGAATGCTGACACTCTTGCTTCATGTTTATATTAACCTAGGTCAAAAGATCACCTGTCAGGTATGTTCTTGAATATCCTTCAGTGTGCTAGCATTGGATTGAAATGAAATACTCTTCAGGAGAGGTGTGGGAAACAACTGAACTCTTCCATTAGAATCAGAGAGATGAGCTGTATTGACCTTCAATAGACTGTGTATGCTTCTGGTCTTTGGCTTTGACTATGCAGATCTATTGTCTCATACATCATTGTTCATGTGGCCAAGTTGCGGGGAAAGTGCGACACACAATTCTTTCCCATTTTCACATCCTCCATTCTAGGGTAATAGATTTTAGAAAAGCCCTTCCCATTTTATATAGTAGACCAACTGACCTAACTTTTCTTCAATACGCTCTTCTCTATTATCTGTATACCGTGTTTGTGTTTGTGTTTGTGTGTGTGTGTGTGTGTGTGTGTGTGTGTTTCAGTTTGTGCGCTTAAATGGTTAGTTTGTATGCAAGTTTAGAGAAGGATTCTATGTAAGAAATCTCTAAACTGTGGATGGGGCAGCATCCAAATGTTCTCCCACATCATGACCTTCTAGAAAGAGTAGCATAATCTGCAAAAAATAATACAGTTGAAAGTAAAACTTGGAGGAAATGCCCTGGGATGGCTACATTATCACTGTTGACTGTGACATTTTTCTCTTGGCTTCTGTGGCCAGACATGAAGGCTCTGAAGCAAAGTTGCATCCTGTTGATCTGTGAATAAGATGAAGGAGGCTGTCAACTGGGTCACATGAAGCATATGAAAAGCGTGACAGCAGCAGCTCTCTGCTCTCAGACCCCGTGAGAGAGAGACCCAACCGCCTGGTCAGATGGGCACTCCTGAGGCTGCAGAGCAGAAGAGACCACCAGCGCTCACCCCTGCCCACATCCCTGGCCCAAGAGGAAACTGTATAAGGCCTCTGGGCTCCCGTGGAGGAGGGCCCAGGACCAGCAGGACCCCTGCCTGAGACACCCCGGAACCTGAAGGAAACAGACCTGATAAACAGTTCTCTGCACCCAAATCCCGTGGGAGGGAGAGCTAAACCTTCAGAGAGGCAGAAAAGCCTGGGAAACCAGAAGAGACTGCTCTCTGCACACACATCTTGGACGCCAGAGGAAAAAGCCAAAGACCATCTGGAACCCTGGTGCACTGAAGCTCCCGGAAGGGGCGGCACATGTCTTCCTGGTTGCTGCTGCTGCAGAGAGCCCATGGGCAGCACCCCATGAGCGAACTTGAGCCTCTGGACCACAGGTAAGACCAAATTTTCTGCTGCAAGAAAGCTGCCTGGTGAACTCAAGACACAAGCCCACAGGAACAGCTGAAGACCTGTAGAGAGGAAAAACTACACGCCCAAAAGCAGAACATTCTGTCCCCATAACTGACTGAAAGAGAGGAAAACAGGTCTACAGCACTCCTGACACAGGCTTATAGGACAGTCTAGCTACTGTCGGAAATAGTAGAACAAAGTAACACTAGAGATAATCTGATGGCGTGAGGCAAGCGCAGGAACCCAAGGAACAGAAACCAAGACTACATGGCACCATCGGAGCCCAATTCTCCCATCAAAACAAACATGGAATATCCAAACAAATCAGAAAAGCAAGATCTAGTTTCAAAATCATTTTTGATCATGATGCTGGAGGACTTCAAGAAAGATGTGAAGAACTCCCTTAGAGAACAAGTAGAAGCCTACAGAGAGGAATCGCAAAAATGCCTGAAAGAATTCCAGGAAAACATAAATAAACAAGTAGAAGCCCATAGAGAGGAGACACAAAAATCCCTGAAAGAATTCCAGGAAAACATAAATAAACAAGTAGAAGCCCATAGAGAGGAATCGCAAAAATCCCTGAAAGAATTCCAGGAAAACACAATCAAACAGTTGAAGGAATTAAAAATGGAAATAGAAGCAATCAAGAAAGAACACATGGAAACAACCCTGGATATAGAAAACCAAAAGAGGAGACAAGGAGCTGTAGATACAAGCTTCACCAACAGAATACAAGAGATGGAAGAGAGAATCTCAGGAGCAGAAGATTCCATAGAAATCATTGACTCAACTGTCAAAGATAATGTAAAGCGGAAAAAGCTACTTGTCCAAATCATACAGGAAATCCAGGACTCAATGAGAAGATCAAACCTAAGGATAATAGGTATAGAAGAGAGTGAAGACTCCCAGCTCAAAGGAACAGTAAATATCTTCAACAAAATCATAGAAGAAAACTTCCCTAACCTAAAAAAAGAGATACCCATAGACATTCAAGAAGCCTACAGAACTCCAAATAGATTGGACCAGAAAAGAAACACCTCCCGTCACATAATTGTCAAAACACAAAACGCACAAAATAAAGAAAGAATATTAAAAGCAGTAAGGGAAAAAGGTCAAGTAACATATAAAGGGAGACCTATCAGAATCACACCAGACTTCTCGCCAGAAACTATGAAGGCCAGAAGATCCTGGACTGATGTTATACAGACCCTAAGAGAACACAAATGCCAGGCCAGATTACTGTATCCAGCAAAACTCTCAATTAACATTGATGGAGAAACCAAGATATTCCATGACAAAACCAAATTTACACAATATCTTTCTACAAATCCAGCACTACAAAGGATAATAAATGGTAAAGCCCAACATAAGGAGGCAAGCTATACCCTAGAAGAAGCAAGAAACTAATCGTCTTGGCAACAAAACAAAGAGAATGAAAGCACACAAACATAACCTCACATCAAATATGAATATAACGGGAAGAAATAATCACTATTCCTTAATATTTCTCAATATCAATGGCCTCAACTCCCCAATAAAAAGACATAGATTAACAAACTGGATACGCAACGAGGACCCTGCATTCTGCTGCCTACAGGAAACACACCTCAGAGACAAAGACAGACACTACCTCAGAGTGAAAGGCTGGAAAACAACTTTCCAAGCAAATGGTCAGAAGAAGCAAGCTGGAGTAGCCATTCTAATATCAAATAAAATCAATTTCCAACTAAAAGTCATCAAAAAAGATAAGGAAGGACACTTCATATTCATCAAAGGAAAAATCAACCAAGATGAACTCTCAATCCTAAATATCTATGCCCCAAATACAAGGGCACCTACATATGTAAAAGAAACCTTACTAAAGCTCAAAACACACATTGCACCTCACACAATAATAGTGGGAGATTTCAACACCCCACTCTCATCAATGGATAGATCATGGAAACAGAAATTAAACAGTGATGTAGACAGACTAAGAGAAGTCATGAGCCAAATGGACTTAACGGATATTTATAGAACATTCTATCCTAAAGCAAAAGGATATACCTTCTTCTCAGCTCCTCATGGTACTTTCTCCAAAATTGACCATATAATTGGTCAAAAAACGGGCCTCAACAGGTACAGAAAGATAGAAATAATCCCATGCGTGCTATCGGACCACCACGGCCTAAAACTGGTCTTCAATAATAATAAAGGAAGAATGCCCACATATACGTGGAAATTGAACAATGCTCTACTCAATGATAACCTGGTCAAGGAAGAAATAAAGAAAGAAATTAAAAACTTTTTAGAATTTAATGAAAATGAAGATACAACATACTCAAACTTATGGGACACAATGAAAGCTGTGCTAAGAGGAAAACTCATAGCGCTGAGTGCCTGCAGAAAGAAACAGGAAAGAGCATATGTCAGCAGCTTGACAGCACACCTAAAAGCTCTAGAACAAAAAGAAGCAAATACACCCAGGAGGAGTAGAAGGCAGGAAATAATCAAACTCAGAGCTGAAATCAACCAAGTAGAAACAAAAAGGACCATAGAAAGAATCAACAGAACCAAAAGTTGGTTCTTTGAGAAAATCAACAAGATAGATAAACCCTTAGCCAGACTAACGAGAGGACACAGAGAGTGTGTCCAAATTAACAAAATCAGAAATGAAAAGGGAGACATAACTACAGATTCGGAGGAAATTCAAAAAATCATCAGATCTTACTATAAAAACCTATATTCAACAAAATTTGAAAATCTTCAGGAAATGGACAATTTCCTAGACAGATACCAGGTATCGAAGTTAAATCAGGAACAGATAAACTAGTTAAACAACCCCATAACTCCTAAGGAAATAGAAGCAGTCATTAAAGGTCTCCCAACCAAAAAGAGCCCAGGTCCAGACGGGTTTAGTGCAGAATTCTATCAAACCTTCATAGAAGACCTCATACCAATATTATCCAAACTATTCCACAAAATTGAAACAGATGGAGCCCTACCGAATTCCTTCTATGAAGCCACAATTACTCTTATACCTAAACCACACAAAGACACAACAAAGAAAGAGAACTTCAGACCAATTTCCCTTATGAATATCGACGCAAAAATACTCAATAAAATTCTGGCAAACCGAATCCAAGAGCACATCAAAATAATCATCCACCATGATCAAGTAGGCTTCATCCCAGGCATGCAGGGATGGTTTAATATACGGAAAACCATCAACGTGATCCATTATATAAACAAACTGAAAGAACAGAACCACATGATCATTTCATTAGATGCTGAAAAAGCATTTGACAAAATTCAACACCCCTTCATGATAAAAGTCCTGGAAAGAATAGGAATTCAAGGCCCATACCTAAACATAGTAAAAGCCATATACAGCAAACCGGTTGCTAACATTAAACTAAATGGAGAGAAACTTGAAGCAATCCCACTAAAATCAGGGACTAGACAAGGCTGCCCACTCTCTCCCTACTTATTCAATATAGTTCTTGAAGTTCTAGCCAGAGCAATCAGACAACAAAAGGAGATCAAAGGGATACAGATCGGAAAAGAAGAGGTCAAAATATCACTATTTGCAGATGACATGATAGTATATTTAAGTGATCCCAAAAGTTCCACCGGAGAACTACTAAAGCCGATAAACAACTTCAGCAAAGTGGCTGGGTATACAATTAACTCAAATAAATCAGTTGCCTTCCTCTATACAAAAGAGAAACAAGCCGAGAAAGAAAATAGGGAAACGGCACCCTTCATAATAGACCCAAATAATATAAAGTACCTCGGTGTGACTTTAACCAAGCAAGTAAAAGATCTGTACAATAAGAACATCAAGATACTGAGGAAAGAAATGGAAGAAGACCTCAGAAGATGGAAAGATCTCCCATGCTCATGGATTGGCAGGATTAATATAGTAAAAATGGCCATTTTACCAAAAGCAATCTACAGATTCAATGCAATCCCCATCAAAATACCAATCCAATTCTTCAAAGAGTTAGACAGAACAATTTGCAAATTCATCTGGAATAACAAAAAGCCCAGGATAGCTAAAGCTATCCTCAACAATATAAGGACTTCAGGGGGAATCACTATCCCTGAACTCAAGCAGTATTACAGAGCAATAGTGATAAAAACTGCATGGTATTGGTACAGAGACAGACAGATAGACCAATGGAATAGAATTGAAGACCCAGAAATGAACCCACACACCTATGGTCACTTGATTTTTGACAAAGGAGCCAAAACCATCCAATGGAAAAAAGATAGCATTTTCAGCAAATGGTGCTGGGTCAACTGGAGGGCAACATGTAGAAGAATGCAGATCGATCCATGCTTATCACCCTGTACAAAGCTTAAGTCCAAGTGGATCAAGGACCTCCACATCAAACCAGACACACTCAAACTAATAGAAGAAAAACTAGGGAAGCATCTGGAACACATGGGCACTGGAAAAAATTTCCTGAACAAAACACCAATGGCTTATGCTCTAAGATCAAGAATCGACAAATGGGATCTCATAAAACTGCAAAGCTTCTGTAAGGTAAAGGACACTGTGGTTAGGACAAAACGGCAACCAACAGATTGGGAAAAGATCTTTACCAATCCTACAACAGATAGAGGCCTTATATCCAAAATATACAAAGAACTCAAGAAGTTAGACCGCAGGGAAACAAATAACCCTATTAAAAAATGGGGTTCAGAGCTAAACAAAGAATTCAGAGCTGAGGAATGCCGAATGGCTGAGAAACACCTAAAGAAATGTTCAACATCTTTAGTCATAAGGGAAATGCAAATCAAAACAACCCTGAGATTTCACCTCACACCAGTGCGATTGGCTAAGATCAAAAACTCAGGTGACAGCAGAAGCTGGCGAGGATGTGGAGAAAGAGGAACACTCCTCCATTGTTGGTGGGATTGCAGACTGGTAAAACCATTCTAGAAATCAGTCTGGAGGTTCCTCAGAAAATTGGACATTGAACTGCCTGAAGATCCAGCTATACCTCTCTTGGGCATATACCCAAAAGATGCCTCAACATATAAAAGAGACACGTGCTCCGCTATGTTCATCGCAGCCTTATTTATAATAGCCAGAAAATGGAAAGAACCCAGATGCCCTTCAACAGAGGAATGGATACAGAAAATGTGGTACATCTACACAATGGAATATTACTCAGCTATCAAAAACAACGAGTTTATGAAATTCGTAGGCAAATGGTTGGAACTGGAAAATATCATCCTGAGTGAGCTAACCCAATCACAGAAAGACATACATGGTATGCACTCATTGATAAGTGGCTATTAGCCCAAATGCTTGAATTACCCTAGATCCCTAGAACAAACGAAACTCAAGACGGATGATCAAAATGTGAATGCTTCACTCCTTCTTTAAATGAGGAAAAAGAATACCCTTGGCAGGGAAGGGAGAGGCAAAGATTAAAACAGAGACTGAAGGAACACTCATTCAGAGCCTGCCCCACATGTGGTCCATACATATACAGCCACCCAATTAGACAAGATGGATGAAGCAAAGAAGTGCAGACCGACAGGAGCCGGATGTAGATCACTCCTGAGAGACACAGCCAGAATACAGCAAATATAGAAGCGAATGCCAGCAGCAAACCACTGAACTGAGAATAGGTCCCCTATTGAAGGAATCAGAGAAAGAACTGGAAGAGCTTGAAGGGGCTCGAGACCCCAAAAGTACAACAATGCCAAGCAACCAGAGCTTCCAAGGACTAAGCCACTACCTAAAGACTATACATGGAGTGACCCTGGACTCTGACCCCATAGGTAGCAATGAATATCCTAGTAAGAGCACCAGTGGAAGGGGAAGCCCTGGGTCCTGCTAAGACTGAACCCCCAGTGAACTAGTCTATGGGGGGAGGGCGGCAATGGGGGGAGGGTTGGGAAGGGAACACCCATAAGGAAGGGGAGGGGGGAGGGTGATGTTTGCCCGGAAACCGGGAAAGGGAATAACACTCGATATGTATATAAGAAATACTCAAGTTAATAAAAAAGAATACAAAGTACCAACTAAAAAAAAAAAAAGAAAATACAGGAAAACAGAAGTAAACAACTAGAATCCCTTAAAGAGGAAACGCAAAAATACCTTAAACAACAACAAAACAGGAGAAGGAAATGTACGAAACCATCCAGGAGTTAAAAATTGAAATAAAAACAATAAAGAAAGCATGAAGGGAGACAACCAAGGAGATGGAACACCAAGGTAAGAGACCAGGAGTCATAGATGCAAGAATCACCAACAGGATACAAGACATAGAAGACAGAATCTCAGGAGCAGAAGATTCCATAGAAACCATCCACACAACTGTCAAAGATAATGTAAAACAGAAAAAGATCCTGGCCCAAAACATACAGGAAATCCAGGAAACAATGAGAAGCTCAAAACTAAGGATAACAGGTATCGAAGAGAGTGAAGACTGCCAACATCAAGGGACAGTAATATCTTCAATGAAATCATAGAGGAAAACTCCCTAACCTAAAGAAAGAGATGCCCATGAACATACAAGAAGCCTAAAGAACTCCAAATAGATTGGACAAGAAAATAAAGTCCTCCCGTCACATAATAGTCAAAACACCAAATGCACAAAACAAAGAAAAATATTAAAGACAGTAAGGTAAAAGGACGAATAACATAAAGGCAAACCTATCAGAATTACACCAGACTTCTCACCAGAGACTATGAAAGCTTGAACATACTGGACAGATGTCATACAGATCCTAAGAGAACACAAATGCCTGACCAGGTTACTGTATCCTGAAAAACTCTCAGTTAACATAGATGGAGAAACCAAGATATTCCATGACAATACCAAATTTACACAATATCGTTCTACATATCCAGTCCTACAACGGATAATAAATGGCATAGCCCAACATAAGGAGGGAAGTAAAACCATAGATAAAGTAAGAAATTAACCCTTTCGCAAGAAAACAGAGAAGAGAAGCACAAAAACATAAACTAACCTCAAATTACAAAAAAAAAAAAAAAAAAAAAAAAACAGAAAGCAACCATCACTATTCTTAAAGATCTCTAAACATCAATGAACTCAATTACCCACTAAAAAGACACAGATTAACAAACTGGATATGGAATGAGGACCCAGCATTTTACACTACAGGGAACACAGCTCAGAGAAAAAGACAGACACTCCCTCATAGTGAAAGGCTGGAAAGCAACTTTCCAAGCAAATGGTCTGAAGAATCAAACTGGAGTAGCCATTCTAATATCAAATAAAATCGACATTCAGCCAAAAGTCATCTAAAAAGGTAAGGAAGGACACCTCATATTCATCAAAGGGAAAAATTCACAAGATGAACTCTAAATCATAAATATCTGTGCTCCAAATAAAAGGGCCTCTGCATATATAAAATAAACCTTACTAAATCTCAAAGCACACATTGCACCTCACACAATAAGAGTAGGAGATTTCAACACCCCACTCTCATCAATGGACAGGTCATGGAAAAAGAAATTAAACAGAGACATAGACAAACTATGAGATGTCATGAACCAAATGGACTAAACAGATATTTATAGAAGATTCTACCCTAAAGCAAAAGGATATACATTCTTCTCACCAACTCATGGCACTTTCTCCAAAATTGGCCATATAATTGGACATAAAACAGGCCTCAACAGATACAGAAAGATAGAAATAATCCCATGCATCCTATCAGTCCACAACGTGCTAAAGCTAGTCTTCAATGACAATAAGGAAAGAATGCACACATATACGTGGAAGTTAAACAATGCTCCACTCAATGATAACCTGGTCAAGGAAGAAATAAAGAAAGAAATTAAAGACTTCTTAGAATTCAATGAAAATGAAGGTACAATATACCCAAACTTATGGGACACAATGAATGTTGTGGTAAGAGGAAAACTCATAGCACTGAGTGCCTGCAGAAAGAAACAGGAAAGAGCATATGTCAGCATCTTGACAGCACACCTAAAAGCTCTAGAACAAAAAGAAGCAAATACACCCAGGAAGAGTAGAAAGCAGGAAATAATGAAACTCAGAGCTGAAATCAACCAAGTAGTATCAAAGACGACCATAGAAAGAATCAACAGAACCAAAAATTGTTTCTTTGAAAAATCAACAAGATAGATAAACACTTGGCCAGATTAACGAGAGGACACAGAGAGTGTATCCAAATTAACAAATTCAGAAACGAAAAGGGAGAAATAAGTACAAAATCAGAGGAAATACAAAAAAAAAAAAAAACATCAGATACTATATTCAACAAAACTTAAAAATCTGCAGGAAATGTACAATTTCCTAGACAGATACCAGGTGCCAAAGTTAAATCAGGAACAGATAAACCATTTCAACAACCCATAACTCCTAAGGAAATAGAAACAGTCATTAAAGGTCTCCCAACCAAAAAGAGTCCGGGTCGAGATGTGTTTAGTGCAGAATTCCTTATTTATAATAGCCAGAAGCTGTAAAGAACCCAATTGTCTTCAAAAGAGGAATGGATGCAGAAAATGTGGTAGATCTACACAATGGAATATTACTCAGCTATCAAAAACAACGACTGTATGAAATTAAGAGGCAAATGGATGGTACTGGAAAATATCATCCTGAGTGAGGTAACCCGATCACAGAAAGACATACATGGTATGCACTCATTGATAAGTGGCTATTAGCCCAAATGCTTGAATTACCCTAGATGCCTAGAACAAATGAAACTCAAGACAGATGATCAAAATGTGAATGCTTCACTCCTTCTTTAAAAGGGGAACAAGAATTCCCTTGGGAGGGAATAGGAAGGCAAAGATTAGAACAGAGACTGAAGGAACACCCATTAAGAGCCTGCCCCACATGTGGCCCGTACATATACAGCCACCAAATTAGACAAGATGGATGAAGCAAAGAAGTGCAGGCCGAAAGGAACCAAATGTCGATCTCTCCTGAGAGATACAGCCAGAATACAGCAAATACAGAGGCAAATGCCAGCAGCAAACCCCTGAAGGTATCAGAGAAAGGACTGGAAGAGCTTGAAGTTGCTTGAAACCCCATATGAACAACAATGCCAAGCAACCAGAGAAGGGACTAAGTCACTACCTAAAGACTATGCATGGACTGACCCTGGACTCTGACCTCATAGGTAGCAATGAATATCCTAGTAAGAGCACCAGTGGAAGGGGAAGTCCTGGGTCCTGCTAAGACTGAACCCCCAGTAAACCTGATTGCTGCGGGGAGGGTGGTAATGGGGGTAGGATGGGGAAGGGAGCACCTATAAAGGAGGGGAGGGGGGGTTAGGGAGATGTTGGCCTGGAAACCAGGAAAGGGAATAACAATCGAAATGTAAATAAGAAACACTCAAGTTAATAAAGGTGAAAAAAAATGAATGTGAACAGATAAACACATACCGGTTTTCACTTCTTCATAATTTCAACAAGAACCTGAAAGAGAATATATAACGTTCCAGAGACAAAATATAGGAATTTAATATAGCCAGCATAAATATGTTGTTAAAATTTTCTGCCTTCTGTTAGTTAATAATTCTGACTATTCCTGCTATGAATGAAAATAGGGTTGTGTAATTTCTACCGATTCCCAAAGCCTGAAACATTGTGAAAACTGTCGTATTTCTCCCTAAAGTGGGTCTTTGTTCACCATTGTTTTCATTGCTCATCTGAATTCTTTGATTCTCAAGTAGATCAGAGGACTACGTGAGGGTGTCACTCTCATGTAGAAGACCAAGGAACTTTCTGTACTTGCATGTATTTGCTCTTGGGAGCATGTAAATAAAACTTTCATTTCCAAGAACAAATCACAGCCGTCCAATGGGAACCTGTGAACCAAAATCTTTCTTTCTCTCATCAGTGAACTTTAGCACACTGATAACAACGGAGACAATAACATAAAGGAATAATCATGGAATAATAATGATAATGATAATAATAATAGTAATAATAATGATAATAATAATAATAATAATAATAATAATAATGCAATAATGCCCTCGAGGGATCATGGACTGGGGAAAGTAAATGTTGAGCCGTGTTTTTCAAGGGATATTGTATCCATGAAAGCAAATTTCCTCACACATAAAAATCACTCACCCTGTCACGGCTTCACAGAGAGAGTTGAAAACCAGGGTGGTCTTTTCTTAGGAGACGAGAAAGATTCGCCAACCTTCCAAAAGTAAAACCAATCCAGACAGTCTGTGTGTGAATGGTTAGTCTATGCAGGACTAAAACTAAAACACACACACACACACACACACACACACACACACACACACACACACACACACACACACACAACACACACACACATGCACACACACACACACACACACACACACACACACACACACACACACATCTCTGATATCTGCTTCTTAGAGTGTCCCGGTGTGAAAGGATTAAGTGGCCCCAGGAACTACTCGGTCAACAGAATCTTGTTCTGCCTGCCAGTGAGTTGGGGGTTGCTCCAAGGTATTCAGTGACACAGCTCTGTTAGAAGGTGTTCAGGGACGCGCTGTGTGCATATATATTACTCAGGTTGAACAAGGGCTACACAAACCTTGGAGAGAGGGAAGGGGTATTCGGGTGCATTTACATCGATGGAGGCTTAAGGTACCAGGAAGGTCTCATTTGCTATATCTTTAGAATCTCTGTCCCAGCATCGGTCTGCTGTTCAGGGATCTCCATTTGACCACCTCAGAAACCGACTCCACTGAATGTGCCCCATCCCCACCCCTGAGCTCCCACTTGCTTGATTTCAAAGGATTGAAGGTTCGGAATCTGCGTTCTCTAACAGATTAAATCCTCCGGAGTTTGCCCTCTATATGCCATGAATTAACCAGCGCATCCATCGAAGTTCCACATTAACCAGTATGTCCCCTAATTCTGGCCGGTTCTCTCTGCACCGCGCTTTCCCTCCATCGTCCCAACCGACCCTCGGCTCCTGTCCTCAGTCGCCCTCACTCACTCACAGAATCTGTTCCAGTTTTCCTTTCAGAGAGGTCGATGCTTTCCCCCTCACGGGCCTTTTCCTTTCCTGTGTCCTCTCTGCATTTGTGGACTGTAGATAGAATAAGATTTATCTCACAGCTGATACCATGCATAGATAAACGCCTGCCATGTTTGTGTCTCTAGGTCTCAGCTCCCTCTCGGGCTGATTTTTTTTCTAGTTTTAACTATTTTCCATGATACCATGCCCCCATCCCTATGATATCATTTCTCCAACCCACGATGTCATGCCTCACACCCATGATGTCATGCCCTACTCCCACGATGTCATGCCCCACACCCATGATGTCATGCCCCACCACATGATGTCTGAGAAGATCCAATGGTTACCGCAGTCTTTTTGTATCTGCTGTGGCTTGTTTTGCGAGGGAGAACATGATTAGTTTAGGATAAGGTTCCATGAGGTAATGAAAAGAAAGTGTGTACTTTTGTGTTCATGTGAAATATTCTGTAGATATAAGTGAGGTCAGATTAATTGAAACCCATGCCAGTTACATCTTCTATTTTTATTGTTTCCTTTTTTAGTTTCTGTCTCAATGACCTGCCCTTGGTGAGATGGCACATTGATGTTCCCCACTATGAATGTGTGAGGTTCGATGTGATATTTAAGCTTCAACAATATTTCTCTCACCAATGTTGCTACTTTTGTATTTGGGATATAGACATCCAGAATTGAGATGCCATTTTGTTGGATTTTTCCTCTGATGCATATGAAGTGTCCTTCCCCTTCCCTTCTGATTACTTTTGGTTGAAGGTTTGATTTGCTGGATGTTAGGATGGCTACATATCTTGTTTCTTGTTTCAATTTCTTGGAAAAGCTTTTGCAATACCTTAGTCTGTGTTAGTGTCTATCTCAATTGCTGGAGTGTGTTTCTTGAATGCAAGAGAATGATGGATCCTGTTTTTAAATCCATTGTTGTTAGCCTCTGTCCTTTTATTGTTGAATAGAGGCCATTAATGCTTAACAGTATTAATGACCAGTGATATTTACTTCATGCTATTTTGATGTTGGGGGTGCAGGATTTTCTTGCTTGCATGTATTTTTTTTTTTTGGTGGGATGTTTGAGTGTGTATGTTATAATAAAATCTGTTCTGTCGGGTGCATGTTTTTTTTTTTTGTTTGCATGTTGGTTTTGTTTTTGATTTTTGTTTTTTTTTGGAGGGGGGCTGTTAGAGTATGCAGGCGAGTATGTTATCCCTTCTGTAGGTTATGCTGTGTAATTTTTAATTTCTAGTGGGATGGTTCAATTTCTGAAAATCCATCAGTATAATCCACTATATAATGAATCAGAAAAAAAATCACATGATAATATCATTAGATGCTGATAAAGCAATTCCAATCCCGCTTCATGTTAAAAGCATGAGAGTGATATGGGACCAGTCCTATCAAGAAACATAGTAGAAGCAATGGACAGCAAGCCAATAATGAACATCAAGCTAAATATAAAGAAAATTACAGCAATTCAACTAAAGTGAAAGACAAGATAAGGCTGCCCACTCTCCCTATTCAGTATAATATTTGAAATTCTATCCAGGATAAAAACATGGTTTAAATTTGGTTCCGACATGGAGTATTGCCAAGTGCTGTGAAAGAGGAATACACAGCGTTTTAGAAATCATGAGGTATGGCCCACTATTTAGCACCGCCTCATTGCACCTCTGTGAGTCATAGCCCCAAGGACCAAGTGTACTGAGAACTTCATGCAGCGTTTCGCTCGGTTGTTCCCCTCATATCTCTCTAATTCTAAGAAGTGCATAAAAACCCTCATGGAGCTTCCTACCACTCAGAGAGCCACATCATTGGCATTTGCAATAATAGTGGTCGAGGTCTTTTAGGAGTTTCCTCTGTGGCAGACCAATGCTTCCACCATCACCCGAGGAAATGTAGAATAATGACCAACGGCCACCACCCGTAAAGAGCATTTGGAATAATAAAGTGGTTCATTAAGCTGGCTAACATGATTAAACTACTGGCTCTGATGTTAAAAAAAAAAACAATTTATGGAACAATTTGAAGTTTGGAAAGGCTGGGGCATTTTAAGATCATGGATCAAGAACATGGTTGCACTGGCTAATGGTGTGACTGTCACAGGCTGGACTTTTGAGGACTGATTTCTGTCCCAGTTGTACCCTCAGCTTCCTGATAGGATTTAATAAGGATTGACAAACACAGGTGTGCATTCTGATCATTTAAAGTAGATATGACATTTTTTACACAGATGTTTAGATTTGTGCTTTTTAAAATATTCTTCTTAGAGTACATTTAGAGATAAATAATACAATATTTAACCATTTCTCTGTATATTCAAATTGCTGCCTATAGAGAAGGGAAACCAACTGAGAAAACTACTTTGCTTACTCTTTGTTACTCTGTAACAAATTGCTTACTTATGAAGTTATGTTGGCCTTGGGAGTAATTTGTTTTCTTTACATGTACTGTGTAATATTGGTTCTCATACAGTTTTGGATATCGCTTTTCTCAGGATCAAGCCCGAGATGAAACTAGAACATGATCATATTTGCAGCTTTACATAGCTTGAAAAATTGCACTAGGATATCAAAGCTACTTGTTGTGGTTTGCCCTGAAGTTGTCTGTATTTTGATGCTAATTCCACTGCCCCAAGGACAGCTGCCTAGTCATGGACTCAGAACTCAGGTGACTGCACCAGAACCAACTCCCATTGAATTTGTAAAGTACAGGTGAGGGGTGGGTACAGGATAGAAGGAGGCCTGTCATTGGAGGAGAAGGAAGAATGGGTGAGAGAGATGTTTGAAGGAAGAGGAGGAGACTAGAGGAAAAAGGAGAGATAGGAAGAGGAGAGGGTGAGAAGCCACGACAGGTGAGGTTAAGATTCTGCTCTGTGTATTTATAGGTTGTTATTAATGTTCCTAAGAGATAGACGGTGAAGCGCTTTGTATATTTAAGTCGGCAATTGTATCTTATCAATTGGGTCAAAATTAGTGTTTTGTGTGTTCTTCTATGTGAGGGTTTGAATATAGGAAAGTGTGTGTCTCCAAGGGAAATTAGGCCGACAGAGTGTAGGGATGTGTTTTCAGCAAAATATGTACCAGATATATTGGGACACTATGGTGCTCGTGATAGCAGGGTAAAAGACAAGTTTTCTTTTTTCTTTTTTCTTTTTACATCAACAGATGGCAAACCAAGGTGATGGGCAAGAATCCACTAGTAATCATAAAAGTTGAGAGAACCTTTTTATTTTCTAAGGAACAGGACACAGGTGCCATATTAAGTCTTGATAACTTAAGGGTGGGAAATCAAACAAAGAAATGGGGAAGCAGCCTGGGCTGCAGGCTGTCGGTCCCTGCTGTGTGATAAGTAATGAAGCTCAGAGAGTTAAGAGATTAAAGCTGCTTTTTAAAGAAAGTTGTTTAGAAAGTCTTTCAGGATACTCATATGCTTTTTAACGTGGGTTCCACGGGAATTTTGGGTGGAAATCCAAGTTCCACAAGATACTTCTTTTTTTTTTTTTCAGGTATTATTAACAAGTGATTAAGTGTGTTTTTAGAAAGAAGAGAGTAGAGAGTTTACCTGAATCAGGTGGGGATTTTCATCTACTGTTCAGAAAGTAGGGAAAAATTAGTCACTACCACGTAGAGAGTTTTGTTGAAATGTCTGTAACACCAGGGAGAGTGAACGCAGACATATATTGTAGAAGTAATTATTGGTAAAGAAAAATCTGTGGCTTCGGGTAGAGAGCTTCACAGATTGAGATATTTTGTGCAAAAGTCCTGGTTTGATGTGTTGCTTATTGATATTAGAATTGATAGATGGTATTTGGTTACTTTTATGAATTACCCCACTATATGGCTCATTGATGACGGCTAGCAATGGTTTTTGATTACTTTTGATATTAATCACAATAGGAAGTTCAAATTGTCTTAATGTGGGCTCCACGGGAACTTTGGGTTAATTTCCTGATATCACTGAGTACAGAGTGATATCAGGCTCATTGTGTACATAAATTCCTTTTTTAAAAATTGTTTAGTCTTCATGATGGGCGTGACTTTGTGTTTTATGCTTATATTATTAATCTGGGAGAGAGTGCAAGATACAAGCTTTTCTGGTTTCAGACTAAGGGACAGAGTATATTGGGAGAAAGATTTTGTCCTTGGGTTTTTAAAAGTTGTGATTATGCTCTGGAAACCTCACAGAGTCATACTGACCAGATTAGAGAGCAGTAGACCGCCTGAAAAAATATATTCAGGAGAATCAAACAAAAAGATATCTCCATTCTAAACCTTTGTCTTGAGAGTTGTATTTTGCAGAGTGTACCTACTTGTAATCCTGGTCTCACTGACTGTCAGTTGGGTCCAGTCAGGACACATCGACTATCGAATTTGCTTCATTCTTCATACGCTCTACCCCTAAGGATATCTCAACGCCCATGTACACCTTGAAGAAGTTATGGAGGAGTCCTCATCTCAATTCCCTAGAATTTTGGGGGTGGGGCTGGAATTGTTTTGTCTAAAGTTGTTTTTATAAAGAATTTAAAATTGGCTGAAATTTAGCAGGGAGGAATAAGATTGATTGAGCTATACAGTCAGAATCGCTTTTGGTAACTAAGCTTAATCTTATCTTTGTTTGCGTATAGAATTTATTTGACAAAAAAAATTAAAAGTACAAGAAGAGCCAGTCTTAATATTGTTTTCTTTACAAACTTCTGAGTTGATTACACCTGTGAGTTAAGATTCACATAGCAAAGTCATGGCTCTGACTTTGTAAGAGAACTATCAAGACAATATTAAGATATAAAGACAACAGTCCAGATCATCTTAGATAGATAGATGGTTTTCAACAACGTCAGGAATCCACAAAGTTTGAGATTTAAAGTTATTATTTATCTTTAGTTGCTCCTAACTGTTCCCCTATGGCAGATTTAATGAAGAATTTGAACATCTCTACCTTCAGATGAGGCAATATTTGTGGCTAATCAGTCACTGGAAAAAATGCCTGTTTCATCCGCAGATTAATACTTTCCAGAAAAGGACAAATTTTGCAGAGGATTTGACTGATAAACCCTGCCATTACAGGGTAATCAGACCTTCCAAGTCTGCATTTCAAGAGGCTGTCAGTTGATCTTGGGACAGAAGGCGGAAGACTTGCACTCACACGTTGCTAACAGGAGACTGCGCTAGTGGAGATTTGTCTCTACAACCGCTCGGTTCTAGACGTCCTCTTAGGCTTCCTATGTGTATAGATATTTGGTCATTCTCAGATTTCTGACAGGGTTGGAGACTGATTATAGTCTCATTGCTTATCAGGCTGTATAACTCTGAAATACATATTTTATTGGATAGTTATCAGAAAGTATACAAGCTAGCCAAGACATAATATAGATTTTAAGCCTTTCTGAAGCTGGAATGAAGAACTAAATGTTCTTTCTAACTGGTATAGTGATGGACTGGGTGTTGAGGATATAATCTTCTTTATACATTGTAGGACGGTAGTAATTTTACTCAATTGATATGTAAATGAATAGGCTGTTTAACTGGACAAAAAGGGAGAAATGTTGTTTACACTGAAGTTATCTGTATTTTGATGCTAATCCACTGCTCCAAAAACACCTGCCGTGTCCTGTACTCAGAACGCATGTGACTTCCCCAGAACCACTTCCCAATTAAGTTTGTGAAGTACAGGTGAGGGGCAGATACAGGAAAAAAGGAGGCTTGTCATTGGAGGAAAAGGAAGGAGGGGCAGGAAAGAAGTTTGAAGGAAGTAGAAGAGACTAGAGGAAAAGGAGAGACAGGAAGAGGAGAGGGTGAGAAGCCACGGCAGGTGAAATTAAGATTCTGTTCTGTATATTTACTGGTTGTTATTAATGTTCCTAAGGGAGGGATGGTACCAGGCTTTGTATGCTTAAGTGGGCTATTATATCTTATCAATTCTGTCAAAGATTATTGTGATGTGTGTTCTTTTATGTGAGGTTTTGACTGTAAGAACGTGTGTAGCAGTAAGAGACACTGGGCAGCTGAGGAGTGGGGATGTATGCAACCAAGATATCTAGCAGAGACTTGGGAAACTACGGTGCCAGAGAGAGCGGGGTAAAAGACTACTTTTTATTTTTATATTTTTGCCACAACACATTCACTTCTGTATTTGAAATGCTCTTGGTGTGTCCCTTAGGAAAGATCTATATCTGGTTCCTGACAGAATGTGCTTCTTAGGTTCATCAATCTTGTCTAGTTTTGATGGCTGGTATATATACATATATATATATATATATATATATATATATATATATATATATATATATATACTTTTGGTGGTTCCTACAACTATGAGATTAGGTGGAATTTTAACACGGATTCTGAGAAGCTAAGTCAAGAATGGAGAATCCACAAATGGCAATGCCAAGTAGACTCACTCCTGTTCTTATGAGCCTATTAAAGTTGAGGTTTCATTGGACCCCAAATTCTTCCCTCCCTGCCAATCTTCGTGTATCTTATCTTTGGCCTGAAGAAAGAATCATTTTAAAACATCCAAAACCCTGAAATCTCACCCTTGGAACACGGGAAAGTAGATATTACAGAAATGATATCTAATGGGACTACAGAACCACATTCAATAGTCCACGCTGTCCTTTGATTTACACAGGCAGTTATTTTTTTGCATAAAATAAAAATTTGGGAGTTTATCATTTGAAGTAGTTACACAATATTTACACTATTACATTCACTATTTAGCTTGGCCAGCTTTGTTGAGAAAATCATTGCAAAAAACTAGAATTGGAAAACGGAATTTGTGAGTACACATTCAGAAATATCTATAAAGTCCTTTATCAAGGAATGAACAATTACAAAATGAAATGCAAAATCCACAAAATTAAATATCTGTAGGGAAACAATGGCCTTTGGGAAAGAGATAGAACCTGGGAAATTGAACTGTTTGTCACAAGAATGGACCTGATAATAAAATTGTTATCCAGAAGAATCTCCTACATCCCATGTTCCTAGATATTTTCTACACATGCCAAGCCCCTAAATAACTTCTCCATTCAGAGCATGTAACCACTAATAAAAAACAGAGAACTCTCTAGATTTAGAGAGACGTTCTACATAAATGTTTCCACTGTGTCACACGAGACACTCCTGGAAAGACACCCTAGAATCTGGTCAATATAAAAAAATCTGTTCAGCAGGTAAGCCATGGCGGTTCTCAGTGACATCATCATTAGGCCCTGAAAAATATCTTGTATCCTGGAGAGCCTGAGCTTCTTCTGTGATGTCACACTGTGTTGTCGTGACGGCAGCTGCCTCTCTGACATTCCTTCAGTACCTCTTGGGTTTATTAATTGGTCTTTATTTCAGTGTAAATAGGTATTTGGGAGGGAGAACAAAGAGGATGTAGATATCAGAGATGGGGAGAAGGAAGTTGGTCTAGTGCTTTAGTTTAAAAAATGAAGAAATATGTGGTACATGGGAAAGCGCAGTGAGTGCTGTGTAGGGTTGTGAGGGTTCACTGCACATATAGCCTTGATCTGAGCCTTCCACATATGGGATTCAGGAGGTGGGAGCCTCTCAGTAGCATCTGGATTTCCTTGCTTGTTATGGTTCCTGGAAGTCAGAGATTTTTTATCATTAATTTCTTTATTCCAAAAGCCACTTGTTCGGAAGGGCACAGTTGTTTTTCTGAGAGCTCATGGCTTTCATTCTTTTTACCCAGGATAAAAAGGTCCTGAGGAAGGAGGGATGACAAGTATTGTATCCTCAGCTCATTGTAAACTCCTCCTTGCTTTGGATTCCTATAGTGCACTTTGTTTCTGACACTGAAATAAGGGACAGAGATTTGCATCTAGTTGAGACATCATCATCTCAGTCTTTCCATTAGTATTACTCTGATTAACATTCCCTGACAGGTACCTTTTAGATTTCTCTGTCAATACGTATGATTCATTGACAGTTTCTTTGTTTTTACTTCTATCATTTGGTTTTTTTTTTAGCAATTTTTATTGCTTTTTAATTGGATACTTCTATATTTACATTTCAAATGTAATTTCCTTTCCCAGTTTCCTGTCCATAAGAGTACTAACCTGTCTACCTCCCATTTTTCTATAACCCCCTTATTGCCTCTTGACAGTCCGTTGAACTGGGAATCAAACCTAGGGAGGACCAAGGGCCTCTTCTTCCATTGGTGCCCACCAAGGCCATCTTCGGATACATATGCAGTTGGAGCTATTGGTCTGTTCATGTGCAGTCTTTTAATATTGGTTTAGTACCAGAAAGGTTTCCGTCTTTGGCATGTTCTTATGGGGATTAAAGCCCCATTCAGCTCTTGTAATCCTTACTGAACATTTACCAACAGGAAGTCCATTTTCAGGTCATGGGTTTGCCACTATCATTTACCTCTGTATTTCACATACTCTAGCTGTGTCTCTCAGGAAAGGTCTATGTCCAGTTCCTGGAAGAATGCACTTCTTGATTTCATCAATTTTATATCGTTTTGGTGGCAGATGTATGTATGTATATATATATACTTTTGGTGGCTCCTACAGCTAGGTGGTTAAGAGGAATATTAACATAGATTCTGCCCAACTAGGTCAAGAATGTAGAATTCAGAAATGACAATGTCAAATAGACTCCCTCCTGTATTATGAACATATTGAATTTGAGGTTTGACTGGTAATCATGCCATTCTTCTCCCTGCCTATCCTCCGGTATCTAAGGTTTTTACTTAAGAAAGAATAATGGTAAAATATCCAAAACGCTCAAGTCTGGCCATGGGAACACAGGAAGATAGTTAGTGCAGAATTGATATCAAATTGAACTAGAGAAATGAATTCTATAGTCCATGTTGTCCTTTGCTTTCCTGATGTCTGGTAATTTTTAGATAAAATAAGCATTAAGGAGTTTATTATTTGAAGTGAGTATTTGTTGTATTTACACTGTTATGCTCACTCTATAACTGGGCATATTTTGTTGACAAAATCATTGCAGAAAATGCAATTGGAAAACATAATTTTTGAGTACATATTGAGGTATATTTATGAAGTCCCATGTCAAGGAAAGTACAATAAGAACTTGAAATGCAATATTCATTTAATTAAAGGTCTGTAGGGAAAATACTGGCCTTTTTGATATATAGATAACCAAGAAAATTGAACTGTATGTCACAGGAAGGAATCTGGGTATAAAAATATTATCTAGAGGAATCTCACTACAGTAGATGTTCCTAAATCTTTTCTACCCATGCCAAGCCCCTGATTAACTTTCTCCATCCAGAGCATGTAACTGCTAATAAAGCAAAGAGAAGTCTTTAGGTTTAGAGAGATGGAGTATGTAAAGGATTCCACTGTGTCACAGGAGACATACCTGGAAAGGGCACCCTCAAATTTCATCAATGAAAGGAAAGGTGTTTAACAGGTAAACCATGGCATGTCTCAATGACATAATCATTAGGCCTTCCCTGAAAAATATCTTGTAACCGGGAAATCCCCAGCTTCTGTGAGTTTGCAAGTGTTGTCGTGACTGCAACTCCCTCTCAGATATCCCTTCAGGACCTCTAGTGTTTACTAATTGAACTCTAATTAAGAGTAAACAGCCATTTGGGAGGGAGAACAAAGAGGATGAAGAGATCAGAGAAGGGGAGAAGGAAGCTGGCCTTCTTTTTTGTAATAAAAAAAGGAACAAATGCATGGTCCTTGTGAAAGCCCAGTGAGTCGTTGGTTCAGATTGAGTGGGAATACTGAAGAGACAGCCTTGATGTGACCCTTCCATATATGGGTAACAGAAGCTGGAGCCTCCCAAAAACATGTGGACTTCCCTGTTATTATGGTTCTTGGAAGTCAGAGAGTTTATATCATTCATTTCTTTATTTCAAAAGCCAAGTGTTGGGAAGGGCACAGTTGTTTTCCTGAGAGTTCATGGCCTTTATTCTTTTTGTCAAAAAGAAAGTGTCCTAAGGAGGAAGGGATGGACAAGTATTGTGTCCTCAGCTCAGTGTAAAACCCTCCTTGCTTTGGATATGTATGCTGCTGTTTGTGTCTGACACTGATATCTGGGAGAGAGAAGTGCTTCTGGTTGAGGCTTCATCATCTGTCTTTCCATTAGTATTACTCTGAATAACACTTTAGATTTCCAAGTCAATAGATGTGATAAATTGTCAGTTTTCTTTTAAATCTTTCATTTTTTTTTACTCTTTAGCAAATTTTATTTTTTTTAACTGGATGTTTCTATATATACATTTAAAATATTATTTCCTTTCCCAGATTCCTGCTCATAAGATACATACACATTCCCTTCCCCTTCTTCTCAAAACCCCTTTTCTGCCAATTGACATTCCCTTGAACTTGGAGAGAAACCAAGGTAGGACCAAAGGCTTCTTCTCCCGTAGTGCCCAACAAGGATGGGGAGAAGGAACCTGGCCTTCTGCCTTGGTATAAAAATAAGAGCGAAATATGTAGTCCTTGGGAATGAAAAGTGATTACTTCATATGTGTTGAATGGAGTTACTTAAGGGATCGCCTTGCTCTTCACCTTCCCCATATGGGAAGCAGGAGCAGAGAGCCTCTCAGAAGCATCTGGACTTCCATGATCTTATGGTTCCGGGAAGTCAGAGAGTTTATATTATTCATTTCTTTACTCCAAACGCCAAGTGTTGGGAATGGCACAGTTGTTTTCCTGAGAGCTCATGGCATTTATACTTTTTGTCCAAAAGAAAAAGGTCCTAAGGAAGAAGGGAAAGACAAGAATTGCATCCCTACCTCAGAGTAAACTCCTCCATGCTTTGGATACCAATAGTGCAGTTTGTATCTGACTCTGATATTTGGGAGAGAGAAGTGCTTCTATTTTAGACTTCATCATCTCTGTCTTTCCACTAGTATTACTCTGAATACCACTTTAGATTTCCGAGTCAATAGGTGTGATTAGTTGCCAGTTTTCTTATCTTTCACATCTTTCTTTTATGTATTTTTTAGCAAATTTTAGTGCTTTTTAAATTGCATGTTTCTATATTTACATGTAAAATATTATTTTCTTTTTCATTTTCTTTCCTATAAGATCCCTACCTATTCACTATCACTACTTAGCCACACTTTCTGCCCCTTGACAATCCCTTGAAGTAGAACACAATCCTAGTTGGATCAAGGGCTTCTCCTTCCATTGGTGCCCATCAAGGCCATCCTCTGCCACATATCCATTCAGAGCAATTGGTCTGTCCACTTAAAGTCTTTCAATATTGGTCTAGTACCAGGAAGCGCTGGTTCATTCTTAATGTTGTTCTTATGGTGTTGAAAGCACCTTCAACTCTTGTAATCCTTTCTCAAAATCTACCAACAAGAGGTCTGTTTTCAGTTCACTGGTTTGCAACTAGCATTCTCTTCTGTATTTGACATGCTCTAGCTGTGTCTCTCAGGAAATATCTATATCCGGTTCCTGGTAGAATGCTCTTCATAGCTTCATCAATCTTACTTAGTTTTGGTGGCTGATGTATATATATATATACTTTTGGTGACTCCTACAGTTATGAAGTTAGGTGGAATTTTAACATGGATTCTGTTCAACTAGGTCAAGAAGGTAGAACCCACAAATGGCATTGCCAAATAGGCTCTCTCCTGTTCTTATGAACCTATTGAAGTTGAGGTTTCACTGCTCCAGAAGCCATTCTTCTTTCTGCCCATCCTCCTCTATCTTATGTTTGGCCTTAAGAAAGAATCATGCTAAAACATCCTAAACCCTTAAATCTGGGCCTGAGACACTGGAATGTAGATATTGCAGATGGTATCAAAAGTGACTAGAGAACAGAATTCTATGCTCCATGTGGTCCTTTGCTTTACTGATATCTGGAAATTTTCGTTAAAATAGGATTTCGGAGTTCATCATTTGATGTCGGTACACCATATTTACACTGTTATATTCAGTCTATAGCTGTGCACCTTTGTTGAGAAATCATTGCAAAAAATGGAAGTGGAAATCAGAATTTTTGAGTACACATTCAGGAACATTTATAAAACCAGCTATCATGGAATATAAAATAAAAAGTGAAATACAATATTCATTCTACTAAAGGTCTGTAGGGAAAATACTGGACTTTGAGAGACAGAGAAATCCTAGAAATTGAACTGTATGTCACAGTAATGAACCTGGGAACAAAATATTATCTACGAGAATCTCCTACACTCCATGTTCCTAAATCTTTTCTATCCATGCCAAGTCCCTGACCAAATTTCACCATTCAGAGCATGTATCCACTAATGAAGCAAAGAGAAGTTTGCAGCTTTAGAGAGATGGAGTTTGTAAAGGATTCCACTGTGCCACAAGAGACATACCACGAAAGGGCACCCTTGTATCTGGTTCATGTAAGGAAATCTGTTTAGCAGGTAGGCCATGGCAGATGTCAGTGACATCACCATTAGACCCTCCTTGAAAAATCTATTGTAACGTGGAGATCCCTAGCTTTTACTGTGATGTCACAAGTGTTGTTGTGACTGCAACTCCCTTTCTGATATTCCTTCAGGAACTCTAGGGTTTACTAATTGGCCTGTAATTCAGAATAACGAGCCATTGGGGAGTGAGAAGAAAGAGGATGAAGATATCAGAGATGGGGAGAAGGAAGATGGTCTTCTTTCATGGTAAAAAAAAAAGGAAGAAATATGTGGTCCTTGGAAAAGCTCAGTGAGTCCTTGGTAGGTGTTGAGTAGGATCACTGAAGAGATAGACTTGATCTGAACCTTCCACATATGGGAGTCAAGAGCTGCGAGCCACTCAGAAGCATCTGGACTTCGCAGTTTTTATGGATCCTGGAAGTCAGAGATTTTATATCATTCATTTCTTTATTCCAAAAGCCAAGTGTTTGGAAGGTCATACATGTTTTCCTGAGAGCTCATGGCATTTATTCTTTTTGACAATTATAAAAAGGTCCTAAGTAAGAAGAGAAAGACAAGAATTGTGTCCTCTGCTCAGAGCAAACTCCGCCAGGCTTTGGATACCAATAGTGCAGTTTGTGTCTTTCACTAATATCTGGGAGAGAGAAGTGCTTCTAGTTGAGACTTCATCATGTCAGTCTTTCCACTAGTATTTACACTGACTAAAACTTTAGATTCCTGAGTCAAATGGTGAGATAAGTTGCAGTTTTCTTTTCTTTTATTTCTTTCGTTTTATTTATTTATTTATTTATTTATTTATTTATTTATTTATTTATTTGCAAACTCTCAAATCTCATCCTGGGTGACGAAGTAGATTAGACCCATCGGGTGAAATGAATTGAAAAACTCTCCTGGGAATGAAAGTGGTAAGGAAGTCACATTGATGTATCATAAATGCAGAGGCAAGAGCAATATTCAGACTAGTCTGTGGAGATGCTCCCTTCATCAGAGACCACAGATCTTTGGTGGAGAATGATTCAGTATTAAACTGGGAAGGGAAAATGATGGTTGATATTATTCTAGTAGATCTCACAACATTAAAAAGTGTTTCTTCCATATCACTGAATGATTATTGTAAAGCAAATCCTGGAATGCACTTATGAGACCCACCATCAGCCTGTAAAATAATGTGTGAAAAAGGAATCTGTGTCTCTTCAAGGACAAACTGTTGCTTTCAAACCAACAGTAAAGTGTCCATTATCTGAATGACACATAGATATATACACATTATAGCAGGATGGATACAGAGTTTCTTCAGGTCCATGAATGAGATATTCAGCAGTTGACCTGGCTCAGCAATAAAGGTAATTTTTCCCAATTCTTGAGACCTGAGCTACTTCACTAGGAGCCCCATGATTGAAGGAAAGAACAAACTTAAGACAACTTGCCTCAGATTTTTATTTAGTTCAGGTTACTTGGTCTTGGTCCTCAGAAGGAAGGACATCTTGCTTTCCAATTCTTGTTTATCCTATAATCCTTCTCTCTGCTACACTCATCCAAATAAATTATTGTGCACTTCATTGATAGGTTACTATTGCTATGGTTTTTTTTTTGGTTCTTTTTTTCAGAGCTGGGGACCGAACCCAGGGCCTTGTGCTTCCTAGGTAAGCGCTCTACCACTGAGATAAATCCCCAGCCCCTACTATTGCTATTTTAATTCCGTTGCCAAGAACTATAGAAAATAAGAAGGACTGTATCAAAGCATCATATGAAATTCAGACTAAGGGAATGTGGCCATTGGAAATTTGTAACTGAGCTGAAACTCTTACTAGAGACAAACTGCTGTAAAAGGTCTTCTCTAGATACCTGGTGTAGTGGTTGGTTTTCCCCAACAGATAGTAAAGTATGAATCTCTCTGTACAGAGTAATCGGACTAGTCACAATGATCACAGACTATGGACCACATAATTTAACAATGGCTGACTATTTGTAAAGTCCTACAATCCATTAGTTTATTAGTCCAAAAGGCTAGATGTCTCAACTGGTCATTGGTATATGGATAAATCTTCAGAATGCAGGTTCTAATGTCTGTGAGGGTTTGGTAGCAATGTGAGTGCAAACATGAAAAGTAAAAGCTTCTTTCTTCCTTCTTTTGTATGGGGATTCAAGTAGAATGCATGGTTAAGAATACATTGGGATTGCCATTCTCAAACAGACCAGTATCTTCAACTCAACATTCTTTTCTGGGAAGCTGCACCCTGTCAGCATGGCTCAGGTGTATGTGAACTGCAAGATCCAGTCTGGGAAGGCATTCCTGTTCATCAATCCCACCTGACCCTATTACAGAAATTCCCAAGACTTCCTCAATCAACTCCTTTGCAAACATGGTCTTCTGGGATTTGAAGACATCACAACCACTAACAACACCAATGTGATTCAAGATTACTTACACCAGCTCACTGTAGTGAGAATAGTTCCTTGGGCCTTTAAAGGTAGAGAAAGACTGCATAGGCAGACACACTGATCTAATCTCCCTCCAACAGCATGGGGAGCTGATGACGTGGCTGAAGCAGATTGGAGCTCTGCAGTTATGAAAGGGGTGGCAGCAAAGCCCATGCTGACAGCTGTCATTCAGTCATGCTGAGGCCAGTGCACCTGAGAGTTGATGTGTGTCAAGGAGGATGTCAGTATTTTCTTATGATTGGGATTTTCTACAAATTGGCTTTTATTCTATTCTTCAGTGCTAAAATCTGATGCTGTTTTCCTGAAACCATGGGGTAGGGAAGCTTAACAGTTCACACAGGATTGACTATCCATTCTTCATGTGCTGATATGTCTCTACCTCTAAGCCCAGTTTAACAATCCAGTGCATCTAAATCTCCAGTGAATAAGTTACTGTTTTTCTACCATGCAGTTCTGCTGAAATCATTTGGAAGAAGTCCACTTCCTAATGATTATTAAAACAATGAATATTGTGAAGTTGTTCATGATCTACACACTGGTCTTTCCCTCCCGCAAACATGTACTTCTGCTTTTACAGCTCTCAGCCAGTGTTCTCAACCTTTCCCTACCACAACCCACAGAAGTCCACACTTGTATGAGGATGCTGTCTGAAAAACAGATGAAGAGTTTGAGCAGAATTGTTCCTCACTGTAGCAATATTAACACAGACAGCAGACCATATGATGACTTCAGCTCTGTTCCCAAATTGGTTAATTGCCAATAAAATACCAAACAGTTGTGAGTTGTTTCTAGGCAGAGTCCCAGAAAAGTCAAATATGAAATGCAAAATTTCAGAGCTCTCCTTCAAAGACTGTCTATGAAAGAAGCTGCTTGCAAAACACTGTCCTAAAATATTTACTCCATTCACACTTTTACATTTTGCTTTGATGTCTTGCAATGATGTTTATTAATCATGGAACTGGAGGTCTCTGGTCTCCACTGAGAAGAATTTATTTCTAAAAAAGATGTATCTGCAGATGACAAAATAAAAATAAAAATAACGAATAGATTTGATTAAAGTTCTGGGATAAGATGTAACATCCTACCACAAAGATTAGGTTAGAAGTAGATTTGACATATATATATATATATATATATATATATATATATATATATATATATATATATATGTGTGTGTGTGTGTGTGTGTGTGTGTCTGTGTTTGTGTGTGTGTCTGTGTGTGTCTGTGTGTGTGTGTGTGTGTGTTAAATCAGACTTGTATATTTGGTATTTTAAGAAAGCTTACCTGGATGAAGATTATTATTAATGTTGTCTTGAATCTCTTCACAAGGATTTTATTGAGAATGTGTGTATTTGTGTAAATTAGTCTGTAATACTCTGTCTTTCTCTATTTCTGTCAGTCGTCTGTAATTCTTTCTCCCTCTCTCTGTACCTTTCTGTTTACCACATTTTCTCTTTTGTTCTCTGTCAATTGTTGGATAATACCAGATTCAAAATAGAATTTTAATGTATTCAATCCTTTTGATTATTTTATGGAATAGTCTGAGAAACTCTCAATGCTTTTTAAATATATAATCAAATGTTTAATCTGAATACATGTGGTCCTATGATATTTTAGGAGGGAGATATTAAATGCCCGACTCTGTGTCATTGTTCAATATAGTGCTGTTTGAATTATGCATATTGAGGTGATTTAATATTGGCATATCCAATACATCCAGTAAATCATTAATGGTTTAAAAATATTCTAGATATGGGACTGTAAATATAAAGTGTTTTCTCCATGTCTCTTCTCTTCTCTTTAATTTTGTTAATTCCAATCTTTCTTTAACTAACTTGGCCAGAAGTTATGACAATCTTGTTAATACTTTCCACGAGTGAACTCTTCCTTTCATTCATTACATTGTTGTCTTCATTTTATAGATTTCAGCCATGATGAGTTGGATATACATGTTATACCCCTTCCACAAGGCTCAAAGGACAAGGTGAAACAAGGTGCAAAGAGATTGTAGGTGTTCAAAATGTGGGGGTGATCACAGGGAAATCGTGTCTTCTGGATACGCAGAGGGCTGACTGCATGACACACAGCAGCTGTGGTTCCCTGCACAGCCTCACGCCAGTCAACCTCCAGAACGCAGTGTGAACGCCTGAAAGCCGTTACTCCTAACGGACACACTGTGGAGCGTTAGTCTATTCTGTTGGAGGGTTGAACGGGTTTTGTAAGGGATCATCATGGGGTTATTAAACAGTTTTTAATGTAGAACATATACAAAGGTAGGACTCAAAGAAATATAGTGATGAATGTAAAATAAATGGGAAAATTATCACCAAAATATTTTGGTGGAAATTCTCAAAAAAATAAACAATTAAAGTATATTCCTCAACATTATGTACACAGAGAATGTTTTATTATATAGGGATGTTTCATAAAGTGACCTTAATGAATTCTGTTAGTTACTACAGATCTTCTAATTCTCTGAGTTTAGTGAGATCACATTATATGATTTGACTTTAGTAAATATAAGTGGCTATTTTCAAATATAGTAAGCGTTTTTTCCACATACACGTTCAACAATGGGCTTCTATAAATCATAATGTAAAGATTAAAACACTGTATATCCAGGAAAAAATTAATTGGGTACACATCTAAACAAAATATTCACAATTGAAAACACTTAAAAGTCTAAGAATCTAATTCAAAATATATATCATCCTTATACATTACAGAAATGCAAATCAAAATTATTCTGACATTTTTTCAACTCTTTCAGAAACCTTAGTTTAATAACACAAGAGCCAACTTATCATTATGGTGTCATGGAGAGAGGAGAACATTGCTATTCTCCTGGTGGGAACGCAAACTTCTACAGCAACTTATCTGCAAGCACATCTTGACATGAGGAATAGTCTGAGGATTTGGAGTCTGTGGATGAAATTGTTCTTCTGGTCGGGTAGTCTCTGGATTGCCTTTCCTTCAGTCTCTGCTCCTTTTTTGTCTTTGCAGTTTTTTAGTCTATGGACATTTATAGGTTAAAGATTTTGAACTGTGTGGGCATCACCTGCTCTTCACAGTTGGGCATATCTAGCTACAGGAGGCTGACTCTTGTATTTCTATCTCTTTGCTGCTTAGTATTTCAACTACCATCATCCCAGTAAATTTATGGGACCCTCTTGCATCCTGGCATCTACGAATTTCCTTGGGGATACCCAAGTTCACCACCCACCACTGATGCTTATTGTTATTTATTCCAATTTTCCTCTAGATTTCTCTCTTTTCTCTTCATATTGTTTCTACTCCCCCCATTTTGTCCACACTTCTCTACCTCTAGCAAGGTCCCTCCATCCCTCTGTCTTCCATTATCATTTTGTTCTCACTTCTAAGTGGGTTGCAAGAATCCACAGTTTGGCCTTCAAACATTTTCCACCCATGTGAGAAATGATTTGTGTATTGGGTGTACTGATCTTTGCGTATAACATCTACTTCTCACTAAGTACATCCTATGTTATGTCCTTTTCGATCTCTGTTACTTCACTAATTTCCAGGTCCATCTTTTTGCCTACAAAGTTCTTGGTTTCCTCATTTTTAATATCTGAGTAGTATTTCTCTGTTTAAATAAAGCACACTTTCTGTATTTATTCCTCAGTTGAGTTGACGTATATCACGATTGTTTCCAGCATTTGACAAATATAAGGAAGGCTGCCATGAACATATTCAACCACATGTCACTGTTATACGTGGATCATGTTTGAGTATTTGCGTTGGAGTGAGTGGTAAAGCCGGGTGTTCAGGCAATGATATTTGCAATATTCTCTGAACCTCCACAGTGATATCCAAAGTGGCTGTACAGATACCAACCCTACCAGCAGTGGAGGAGGGTTCCACTTTCTCTACATCATAGTCTACTCTGCTACTGCATTAGTTTTTTGTCTTAGTCACACTGATTGATGTAATGTAGACTCTTAAGTTCATTTAAATTTGCATTTTTCTGATCACTAAGGATGTTGAACATGTCTTGATGTGTTTCTCAGCTATTGAGATACCTCAGTTGAGAATTCTTGGGTAGCTCTCTAACCCAGTTTATAGTTGGGTTTCCTGATTGTCTGGGAGTTTACATTTCTGAATTATTTCTATATTTGTATTATTGCACTCTACCAGATATAGGGTTGGATAAAGTCTTTTCCAAATGTGTGGATTTCTGTTTTCTCCTATTGGCAGTGTACTTTGCTTTGAAGAAAGTTTTCAGAATGATGATATTTCATATATTGACTAGTGATCATAGAGTCTGATCCTTTGGTACTTTGTTCTGAAAATTTTCTCCTGTGAAACTGTTTTCGAGGCACTTTCTGACTCTTTTACTACTATTTACTTCTGAATATACTGTTTTGTGTGGATTTCCTTGAAGCACTTGGACTTGAACTTTGAAGAAAAAGATAAAAATGGATCAATTGGCATTCAGCTACATGCAGACCAGTAGTTAGGATACCATCATTTCGTAAAATGATTTGTGTTTTGAACAACAAACTTAGTCATCAGGGAATTGGAAATCAAAGCAGCCCTGAGATTCCACCTTACATCAGTGAGAATGGCTAAGATCAATAACTCATGAGACAGCAGATGCTGGCGAGGATGTGGAGAAAGAGGATCACTCGTCCATTGTTGTTGGGATTGTAAAATGGTACAACCATTCTGGAAATCAGTCCTGAGTTTCCTGAAAAATGAGACATTGTAGTGCCTGAGGACCCAGCTATACATCCCCTGGACATATACCCAAAACATGCTCCAACATAAAACAAACACAGACGTTACACTATGTTCATAGCAGCCTTTTTCATAATATCCAGAAGCTGGAAAGAACCCAGATGCCCTTCAACAGAGGAATGGATACAGAAAATGACAGTTATTTACACAATGATTTACTACTCAGCTATCAAAAACAATGAGTGCCTAAAATTCATAGGCAGATGGGTGGACCTAGAAAATATCATCCTAAGTGAGGTTACCCAATCACAGAAAAACACACATAGTACACAATCATTGATAGGTAGATATTAGCCTAAATGCTCAAATTACATAATATACAATGCAAGACCACATGAAACTCAAGAAGGAGGACCAAAATGCAGATGCTTCACTCCTTCCTTAAAAGAGGAACTAAAATATCCAAATATCCATAAGAGGGTTAGGGAGGCAATGTTTTTAGGAGACTGAAGGAATAGCAATTCAGAGTATGCCAGACATGCTGCATATATAAGTGTGTGTGTGTGTGTGTGTGTGTGTTTTCGTGTGCATATATGTATGTATGTATGTATATACCAAAACATGATAAAATGGATGAAGCTAAGAAGTGCATGCTGACAGTAAGTGGATATAGATCCCTCCTGATATACGCAACCAGAACATGTGAAACACAGAGGAGAATGCCAGCCGCAAATCACTGAACTAAGAATGGGACCCCCTTTGGTGGGATTAAGGAAAGGACTGAAGGAGCTGAAGGAGCTTGCAACCCCATAAGAAAAAACTTCCACGTACTAAACCACTACCCAAAGACTTACATGGACTGACCCAGGGCTCCAACTGCATGTACTGCAGTGAATAGACTTACTGGGGCACCATTGGAAAGGGAAGCCCTTGGTCCTACTAAGGTTGTACGCTTCGTGTAGGGAAAGTACAGAGAGGTGATCTAAGGAAGGTGAATGGCTGTGGAGGGGACAACCATTATAGAAAGGAAGGGGAAGAATTTAGGGCTGAAGGACAGGAACCCCAGAAAGGAAATAACATTTGAAATGTAAATAATAAATACCTAATTTAATAAAAATGCAAAAAGTTTAATCTTATAGTTCTAAAATCTTACTGTTCAATAAATATAGCTTTTGAGATTTTAAAACATTTATTTCCTATGAAAATTAATATTGTATATGCACATGGAATACAACTACTCACCATTATATTAGTTAGTTATATGGAGCCTGAGAATTGAAGTCGAATATTCTAGAACTATCTTTCAGAATCATTTTAAAAAGTTTTTGAATTATTTCTAGCTCTCATCTGAGCCAGACACTTCTTTATTGACTATGTCCAATTGTTTTTAAAAAGATACAGAAAAGTTTCTTATTCTTTGTACAAATATTGTTACACATATTCCAGCACGGACCCATTATGAGTTAGGGTAGTTATTATAAAGATATTATTAACCTATTGTCATCACATAAAAGTAAATTCTGTAACTATTTATTTATTTATTTATTTATTTATTTATTGGATCTTTTGGTTTGGTTTATTGTATGAAATATCAAAATCTACATTTGCATCCCATTATCATTTACTTAAAATATTAATTACATTGATTGTAATATGGCCCAGACGCAGAGGACAATGGGAGAAATGTAAGGACTGCTGAGAAATGTACAGTCTCCTCTTTGTTAAGCTTGGAATGTATCAAAATCAGAAAAGTAGAGTGACAGATATTGATATGTATAAACGAAGTAATTACATATGGTGTCCTATGCTGTGAAAATGATAAGAAAGCAAAATATATTAGATTTTCAATATGTAAAGGAAACAAAGTTATTTTAGATTGCTTTTTAATGGACGTCCTTCCGAGGAGATAATTGGGCCTTAGTAATCAATGCCCACAAATATCATACACTGCTATGCTTATTATTTGAAATAAATAATACCTAGAGTAGGCAAATCCTGGAAGAAGTTTCATTCCACTATACTCCTGTCTGTTTAGAGATTGGATATGCCAAAGATGAAAAGGGTTATCTTCTGTTCCTTATTGAATTTTATTTAACTAAATGAATGTTTTCAAAAAGAAATATTAAAGAATATAGCCATAGCAGAACAGATTTTTGTCACAGATTATTGTTCTCAGTATAGAGTAATTTAATTAAAGAGTCATCCAATATTGTTAGTTGATCTGTGTGATTCATCACGTTAAATCATCCAATAACCTCCAGCATGTTCAAGTTAACAACATCCATATCGAAACCTGTAACAACTTTTAACTTTATTTTCTTTTCTGCCCTATTACAATTTGTTGCCATTTTTCTAGTATTTACCACGGATTTGTAAATAAACCTGCTTATGTAGCCCACTCAGAATCACTTGTAAATATTCTTCAACAACTTTCACTCAATATGAAATTTCCGGTCTTTTACACTTTTTGTTTACAATTGCATGAAGCACTTCCCTGCACGAGGTCTTCTGCAAGCTCTGCTTTCTCTTCCAGAAGTGTTCCTCCTGTGCTTCCTGTCACATAGACAGCTTTCAGTTCTAGGTCTGAGTAGAACTAGCACTTTGTAACAACTTTGTTTTTCTTGTCTAAAGTTTCAATGGAACAAACTGTTGGTAGATAATTTATTGGGGGAAAAATAGATCATTTTATTATCTCGTATAAAGAGCAATTATAAAATGGTTGATGTTGAAAATAGTAGTGAAAACACGGAAGGGGTAGTGATCACATTTGTAACAGAGAAATAATAATTATCTGTATGAGATCAATGTTATTAAAGATAAAAAATGATGGATCGTGATTAATTTTCATGATAGCACATGAGGATCTGTTATAGATTTAAATATAGTGATAGGATTTGAGGTAGAATGCAGAGCAGGGTGGAAAGTGACTGAAGATGTCAACATGCAGACAAATTATGATGCTGTGCATTTAAGTAACAAAGACAAGATGATGAAAGAATTTGACTGATTGATGCTAAGGAAGTTAAGTCTTTCATGTCTGTTATCTACCTGCGTGGGAGTGTCCAATAGACATTTTATTTTAAAGATTATGACTAATAAATCTCCCTTTAGGAATTAAAATATAAACACAATTCACATTTAAAATTTTGCTCCATATTAGAAGATATTTTTACATTTCAATACTAATTATTTAATGATTGATGATTCTGAGTATGTGATATTTTTCTAGTTATCATCTGTGATCTTTCATCAATGTAACTATGCCTGTATGTATGTATGTACGTACGTACGTACGTACGTACGTACGTATCTATCTATCTATCTATCTATCTATCTATCTATCTATCTATCTTTCTATCACTCTGATCTATCACATATACCAGTCCTTTGATATATTTTCTACCTCATATAGGACTAGTAGTATCCTGAAATCATATCACGTGCTGGAAAAGCTAATTACTTATGTCTCATGCTAAAACATATATTCAGTCACGTAACTAAAGTAAATATTTGTGTTTTTATGAAATAGATGAGAAATTGGATAGTATATAAATTAATTACCTGTATTGAATCTATTTCCTGAACTGTAAATTTAAATGAATCAAAATTTATAAAGCAGATTTTAAAATTCTTGAGTACTAATGTATATATCAGAAAAGTTTCATAAAAGTAGAAAATAGAGTGCATTTGTATGTTATATATATATACACATACACACATACAAATATATGTAGATATATATACAATTACAAATATATACATATATATACAGGTGATTACATACACATATGTACATATACACACATATAAAACATATTCAACACATAAACATATGTCCTTATGTACACATACACATTTAGACATATACATACATACATACATACATACATACATACATACATACATACATGCTTTTACAAAGCAAAATCCTTGCTATAAAAGAATTTGCCAAGGCCTTATGTATATGGTTTAGCCAAGTAAGAAAAAAATGATTTTAAGCTAAATGGCTCTGTCTGAGTACTCATTTCTGCTTGTTTAACATGATGATGGTTGTACCAATCTGACTTCTATGTAATTGGGGATTGAAATGATCTCCTTTGCTTCTCTTACTCACTCATACACTTTCTCCAAAAATAAGTGATTCCTTATCCCTACAACTAGATGGCATGTGCCTTTAGCCAAACATAATAGGAAAATCAACAGAGAAGCTTCATGTCTTACAAACATTATTTTATAAACTTGCTTGAAATCATCATTTTGATAATTATCATCTTGACAAACGAAACCATCAGGCTTACACATTCAAAAACACCTTGTTATCACCTTTTATAACTAACTGTATTTTATTTGATACAAGAGTAAGAATAAGTAACTGCTATTGAGGTGGTTTTAAGGGTTTGCAGTACCATTACAGCTCATAGGTTGTAAGTGTTTTTAAACTTTTTTATATTGGAAACATGGTCAAAGGATCTACACTGTCTTGAATTTTCTCCTCTGATCACATATTGGATTACCCATGTCAACATTAGCGGCAATAGCTGTAAATGATTGCAATAGTCTCTATGCCTCTGAGGAGAAAATGATGCACAGGATTACTCAGCTACAGTAACATATTTGTAGCAGCAGCAAACGTTTCAAACATCTTATATTTTTCAAAGGGAAATCCTGCTATACAGATTGTGACAAACAAATAAAGCACCACCAACAACGTTTGTGCATCTTGAGTCTCTGCTGATCGTCAAATCCCTGAGAGAAGCACAGCATAGACCTTCTCTCTGTCCTGGCTACTGACAGAAGCCTGGCTGTTGTACTAGGTTGTGCCACTGCTGCTGTTTCCTGTTTGTTATGACAACTCTACAGAACTGAACTCCTAGAGTATTCGTGAAATTTTTGCTAATGGAACAAGATACCTCTGCTAACCTGTGAACTGAAATTCTGCTTTCCAGACAACACAGATGGGAGTTCCTCCAATGAACCTTTCTAAACAGGGCCACCACCCTACCCCAATGCCCCCCCATCCTTTCTTTTACCTCAGGTGCCTGGAGGGCTACAGGGAGGGTAAAGCTTTTAAGATGCGTCATCAAATATTGATATTTGGAAAAAATAGTTTTAGTTTGAAGAGTTATCAGCTGTGGGTTGTCCTTGGGGTGTAATACCACTCAGGTATTTGATGTATGCTGCGTGGAAGGAGCCGGAGTACGCCAAGTTAACTGCAAAATGACTGGGATTCTCTGATAAATCAGTGAATATAAAATTTTCATCAGTAGTGGCAAGAAGCAGGAGGTTAGGGGTCTGGAGGAGGGAGAAGGAAGATGGTTGCTATGTGTAAAATTCATGGCCTCTCAGCTCCATAAATTCAAATAGATCTGTGTCAGAGTAGGAGTGACAGGCACACACCAGAGATGCTGAGCACTATACCAAAAATGATAAAGTGCTAAGTTTTGTGCTGTATATATTTTGATACCAAACCAAACCAAAGAAAACAAAAAACAAATAAAGAACCATGAGTCTGTATAAAGATCTGCTGGAAGAACTTTGTCTGAGGCCCTCAATATTCAACACTAAATAAATAATCTAAAATAAATGAGGAACCACTCACTCCTGGAGATGGCCACCTAGTATTCTTTGCAATAGTATTTTGAAACAGCATTGAATCCCACGGCAAGTGTTCATTGCACAACATATGGAAAATATTTGCACGCATTTTTTATTCAGTGGGAGCCAAGCTCTGGTTACATGTGTGCATGCATTTGTGTGAACATTCATCTTCCTGTGGTCCAGGCTCACTGACCACTGTCTTCCTGCTGCAAGGACAGCACTGACCGCAGTGAATCATAATGAGCTGTTGTCCAATTAATGAAGAAGGAAGTGAGGGACTAAATCCCATTAAAGAGCACAAATGGAGGCATCCATGGCTTCAGCCTCATATATAGAAGAGGATGGCATTGTCTGGAATCAGTAGGATGAAAGGCCTTGGTCCTATGAAGTCTGGTTTCCATTTTGTAGGGAAGGCCAGAGTGTTGAGTGTGAGTGGGCAGGCAGGGTTGGTAGCAATCTCACAGAAGCAGGGGGAGGGTGGATGGGAGAGAGGGGAGCTGGGAAAGGGTATAACATTTGAAATGTAAATATATAAAATATCCAATTAAAAGAAAGGAAATGAGTGAGAAAGGGACAGGAGGCTTAACTCAAAGGAATGAGAGAGATTCTAGATGCTGGTTTAAGTTGAAAGATTCAAGAACCTTTGTTATGTATGAAAGGCAAGGGTCAGCAGACTATAGCTTTGCATGATTTTAAATAAATGTAATTGAAATAATAGTTCCATTTTCTTATATGAACACACAGAATCATTGGAAAAAAATAGACAGCTGTTTTTTATTGGTTTTATTGGTTAAAGAATCATTGGCTTATCTTCCAACACAGCTTAACCCACTCTCAGAAAGATTTTTACGGGATAAGACAGCAATAGAGAGTATTGGGTCAGTGTTGGGATACAGGTATCTTCCATCTATTTTCAGTCACATACATATATCCTTTTAAACTGTGAAAATATAAAAGTAGTAATTGATTGAATGAAATCCTAAGAATATAATTTCTTACATGAAGCAGTACTGTCTGTGTGTATGACTTTCACACGTAGAATAATATTAGGAGAAGGATTCATTTAAAAATTCTTAAAAGTGCTGTGGTATAGTGGTGGAATACAGCATCTACAGTCTTACTGTCTGGGATGGAATCCTGCCTCGCCATTATCTAATCGTAAAGCAAATAAGAATGTAAAGAGACAAGTGCCTCTGAGAAAACACTCCCTATAAAATATAAAATGGCCTTATACATTCAAAATAGTACTATAAATATTTTAGATCTTCTAAAAGGGCATAAGGATGATCATAATAGACTGATTTCATATTGCCATACAATATATTTTATTTAAAATATAAAGCTCTCATGTGTGAAATTTTGTTTAGTTAGAACTGTTTTCCAGCTAGCATGCATTAATCTTCTACCTTACTTAACACTTTAATTCTAGTTGACTCATTTTTATTGCAACCTTTTCAATTGCCAAATTTTTGTCTGCTCTGGGATAGCAACAACCATTTGTGTGCGCGTGTATTTGTCAAATATGTAGAGCCAGAATAACTCTGATGGGCCGTGGTGAATGGAGTTGCTACAATACCTAATGTTTACAGGATATATTTTGATATTAAGTACAGGAATAAAGGAAACACTGTAGTACATATTTTTTGCAAAATATATTTGTAAATATTTTGAGATAAAAATGCAAAAGCATGTTATTTCACCAAATGAGAATATCTGATTACTAAAATGCCAGAAAATATAAGATACTTATTCTGAATTGCAAGGGAATGCAAAATCAAAATTAACAAGAGTAATTTAATGGGATGGTTATTGTGTATGCAATATTTCTATGTCACAGAATTAAACCCATACGTTAGTACTCCTTGGTATATTAAAAAGCAATGTGATCTAACTGCATTTTACTTCTTGTAAGACACCTGAAAAAGAACCCAAAAGCTATCCTTTAAATCTATTAAAACTGGTTTTACATTAGATAAATACCTCCTTAAATAAGAGTAGAAGGACATTTTTATAAAGTACTTTTGCTAATTTGAGGCACTCAAAAATGAATTTTGCTTTCTTTTTCCAAAAGCCAATACCAACATACATGAAGAAAGTCCATCAGTAGTGAGAAAGATAATTGCTGCACTTCTTCAATAATCATTTTTTTGTAAGTGAAATTTTACCTAGGTGTTTCAGAAGTAATCGAAATATTTCACTTCCATCAGTAGATGTGGAAGCATCCATGATATAAACAAATGAAATTCACTGCTATGGTAAAATCTCATTAAAGTAAAACAATATCTGCCAGCTACAGGAACTTTTCCAAGCAATTCCAATTGACATTTTAACAATTTATTTTTAGATTAAGTGCAGTAATAAAATACTCCCATATTAACCGTAATTTCTTTAAATTAAGTTCACATTAAATTCAAACTTTTTCACTAGATACAGAGTCTTTTTAATTAATCTATCCTTTCTTTGTAAGGAAAAAAAAAGAAAATGGATTGTGATGGGTAGCAGGCCACAATCAGAAGCATCACCCACTTTGTGGTAATCTAATAGATATTACTTTAATTTCTTCGAAGAATGATAATACAAGATTCTCTCCTTTTAGTGTTCCCAGTATCTTGATTGATTTCTGGATATCACAGATCCTGTAATGGTTGGATAAAAAGTGTACACTTTGTCATGATAGTAAACTTAGTCTTAGCAATTCCCTGTTTGTTGCTACCTCTGAATAAGGAAGTTTGAATCAGATCATGCTGCTTGACTCCACAGAGATGTCATCCTTATCTAATTAGCATTTGCACACTTTTGTCCATAATACTGTGTCTTAGCAAGAGTTCTATTGCTGTTATAAAATACCATGACCAAAGGGAAAAAAGAAACTTGGGGAAGAGAGTGTTTATTTTACTTTACATTTTCTTTTTTTAAATTTTATTTATTATAATTTTACAATCCATATTTCATCCCTCTCCCAGCCCATACTCTGACTGTTCTACATTCCATACCTACTCCCCTCATGCCCATCTGAATGAAGCTGTCCCCCACTCCACCCCAGTCACCCAGACCTCTCCACTCCCTGGGGACTCCATTCTCTTGATGGTAAAGTGCATCTTCTTTTGTTGTGTCCAGAACCAGCACTCCAGACTTAGGGGCCTCATATTAGCTGGTGCATGATGCCACATTGATGGATCAGTGTCTGAAAAAACACTGAGGTCCAGGTTAGTTAACACTGCTGGTCCTCCTGCAGGGTTGCTCCCCTCCTCAGCTTCCTCCAGCTTTTCCCTAGTTTGACCACAGGGCTTAGCAGCTTCTGTTCATTGGCTGAGTGTAATTGTCTGCATCTGACTCTTTCAGCTGGTTGTTGGGTCTTTCAGAAGGCAGTCATGTCAGGTCCATTTTCTGAACATGACAAGGCACATGGTTTCCCTCATTTTGGGGGCCCTAAAATTCTTTAAAGATTCATTGTGCTTATAGGATATGGGAGAAGCAGGTCTGGGGTAGGAAGGGGATTGAATAGACCTTGCTGGATGCAGAGGAAGAGGTGCTGCTCCTCTGTTAGCCAGCAGACTGGCCAGGACAGCATCAAGTGAACAGGCAAACCATGTTGTCATCACTTGGGGGAACCATGGTGAATTAGGATGAAAAGCATCTCTCCTGTCCCAAGCCAGATTCCCCAGGGCCTCTGGGCCATCTCAGACACTGAATAACAAAATCATCAATATCAGAGCTGAGAGATCCATATCAGAAACTAGTCACATTCCTCAGTTTCCCCTCTGGAAGAAACAGATCAATTACAGCCAGGATCAGCTTAGGCACAGCCTAGATTCCAACTGCCTTTTCCAGCGACACCACCACCCTTGTTAGTGAAGGTGATCTGGCACTGATGAGTGGGCAGCATTCTTGGGTTATGGTTATTATAATACAATCAGTGTAGGAGACATCTGTTGCTGGACATGGCACCGTAGACATGGCCATGACTGGTTGGTTTCTATTAATATCATTCATGAATCACAGTCTTAAGTGGATGGAGGGGTGAAAGGGTTTGTGGCTGTGGGACCACTTCCCTACTGGGGACTTGCCAGGACTTGATCTACCCTGGACTTTCTCCAGTATCCTCCCGTTATGCCTTTCCAATTAAGGTGTTAACTCAGAGAGAGAATGGGTCCAGGTTGTATACTGGAGACGGTGGCTCTGACATCATGGAAACATCGTGTGATCAGGCTGAATTAACACACACTCGATGTTCTCATGCTCTTCTTCAAGCCAGTGGCCTCAGAACTAAGCCCCATGATTATTGATTAGTGAGTGAATGTAAGATTGAAAGGGGGGGGCTGCAGTATTGCCCTGGATATGGCAGCCGGATTTCTTCCTGTTGGCCAAGCCCACATCGGAATGACTGTGGCTCCAGACAGAGTGCCCAGGGCTGAGAATTTAAATTCTGATTATTGAATCCCTAATGTAATGAGCCATCTCCCATCCCCTGGTGTTTTGTATGATGAGTCTGCAAGTTGCATGTTTAATATGTAAGGTATGGGAACCATGAGGTATGGGAAAAAGAGAATGTTTGCCTCCTCTGCCCACCCTCTCTGATCTCAGGGAAGTTGTGGCAAAGGCAGGCTGCCCTCATCTTCTCACTGAACTGGACTTGGTGGATGTACTCAGGACCTTGGAGAGGGCCAGAGACGCTGCTTTGTTCTGCAGGATGTTTCTGACTCTTGAAGGTTCTGGATGAATTCCAGGTGAATGGATACCTTTACCTCACAGAGAGGGAAATCAAGAGGCTCGATTATTGTTCCAGCCTCTGGAGTCTGTGGGACCCGTGGGAGGGCTCTGTCCTTTGTCAGCAGTGGTGGGGACACTGGATTCTGCAGTCAGAGCCTGAGCAGTTCCTGTCCCACTCAGAGACCTCCTTTCAGGTAAAGCTGGATCCCCTACTACACCACAGGGGGAAATCAGTGAGTTTATTACACAGAGAAGGTGACTGTCACTGTTTCTGATTTGAACATGGGCATGTAGAGAGAGCTTTATACACAATTCTGTGGCTTTTCAGGCACCATTGTTCAAAAGATATAATTTACAGCAAGGTTGAAGGACAAAGTGAAGTTTAAAAATTAGGTAAAATATAGTGACTGAACATACTTGTTTTTATTTAAAGTTTTTTTTTTAGATTTATTTTGTTATTTTATGTGTACCTGCACCTATGTGCATGTGCTATATGCATACGGTAACCTTAGATATCAGAAGAGGGTGTCTGATCCATTCAAACTGGACTCATGGATGGTTGTGAGCTGCCACGTGGGTGCTGGGAATGGAACTCGGGTCTTCTGCAAGAGCAGCCATTGCTCTTTAGGACTGACCCATCTCTCTGGCCCATCACTTGTTTCTCTTAGGTGATTTTCTTTTTGTAAATAAAGTTCCAAGATGGTTTTATGAGTTACATCGTTTGGGTCTAGGGATGAGAGTGGATTAGTAACAGCGTGAAACCAGAGGCCATACACTTCCTGACCCTCAGTACGGACAGTTTCAATTGTGTGCGTGTGCACGCATGTGCACACATGCATATTGTTTGCAGGTTCCCTTGGAGGCCAGAAGAGGACCTCAGGTGCCTGGTAGTTGATTTACAGGCAGGTGTGAGCTTCTTAAGTGGATCCTAAGAACAGAATTTGGGTTCCCTGCGAGTTTGGAACATGCTATTAACTGATGGGCTATCTCTTAAGGACCATGTGTTTCTCAGTCTCGACTGAGATATCTTTAGGAAAAGATGCACTATCTCTGCAGGCAGCCTTGGCTGGGTCAGTTGCGTTGATGTTTCTGATGCTCAGCCATCAGGAGACAAAGGGTAGACCCCAGAAGACAGCTTCTCTTCATTTTTGCGTCGCCCTTAACTCTCCCATTTCTCTAACCTGTCTTGTTCGAACCACAGGCACAATGGTGCTTCCTCCAGGACTCTGGAGGTGTATTCTTGTTGGTTGAGCAAGGACGTGAGGCTATGAATAAAGGTCAGCGTGACACACTGCCTTTCACTGTACTATTTATGAAATGTTTTGGCAGGAATTAGGGCTGGGGCTGGTTCAGGTGTGTAAATTAGAGACAGCCTCAAAGTCTCTTGAGTTGAGCCTCTTTTATAACCTCAGAGGCTCTCTGGGGAGCACATCAGCAACTACACCACCTTTACGCCCGAAAGGATGGCTGAACACAGGCTTTGGGGCTGAGATACTACAGCAAGCTTTGAGACAGTGGAGTCAAACTGCTGTCGGGTCCTCAGCTTCCCAGCTTCTGTCACATGCAGCTCTTCAGCTTGACATCACTGACTGGAGGGGAAGAGAGCTGAGAGCTCATTATCATGGGTGTCTTGGAAAGTTTGGGGGCGAGTTCTGCATTAATTAAACCTCATTTGAATAATGAGCACATGCTATTCATTTTCTTGGAGAGCTGCTCTGAGGGAAACAGAGAGGCTTCTCCTACAGGAAGCCTGGTGGCCCGTTTGCCCCCCGCCCACCACTTGGGGAAGGAGGGGGAGGAAAGGGTGATATTTTAAACTCTCTCTTATTGAAGGAAACACCCATAACTGGAACATTGTGGGGCGATTGTTAGCTGTTTCTGTTAGAAGAGGCCTGGGGTCAGCCAACGTCTTCTCCAGTCCTTTCCACGCTGCTCACTGCCGTGCATAGGAGATGGTCTAAAATCTGCCCATCTCATCTCCCCAAATCATGTGTTCTTCTTCAGCTGTTATGGGGCTGAGCAGAATGGTGGTGAACTTGGGATCATGTGACCACCTTAGTGGTCATGAGGGTACTCCACAGGAAGAGAGGTGTTCTCACACCAAACACCCAGATCTGCCTGTTCTTGAACTCGGTGATTAAAAAGGATGGCATCTCTGCACCAAAAAGCAATGATTCTTCTGTACATATGGATATTTAAATCTGATCCGGGCTCATGATATAGTCTAGGTAAAACAAGCATCCTATGTGCCTTTTCTCTGTGATTTTTTTTTTTTTTTTTTTTTTGCAATTGGCTGGGCAGAGTGACTTCATCTCTCATGTGGTACAGGAAGAAACCAGACAGATTCCTCCAGCTCTGTAATTAAATAACATACCTTCATGCCTTTGGCTGTACCCAGCAATCTTTCTTCCCAGAACTACTGCCCATCAGTCTAGGCCAGAGTTCAGAGCCATAAACAAAAGAGCAGAAGGCTCAAGCCTGATTCTGTTGAGAATTCACACATGCTGGCACTTATGAGGCTGCACACTGGAGCTGCACACACTTAATATTAGGATATTGGAGAGGAAGGGAGGGTCTGTGCACAGATGCCAATTTCATACTTCAGGGTGATAAAGGACTTCATGTTCTTGGGGTTTTGGAGCCACCCAGATCCAACGAATGTTCTTCACCCAAACATCATGAGTCTTTAAGCAAGACTTTAAAACAAGGGTGCAACTATCATATATGGGAAGATCCCTGTGGTGGTTTGAATGTGCACTGCCCAGGAAATGGCATTATTAGGAGGTTTGCCTTCTTGGAGGAGGGGTCTCCCTGTGGGGGTGAGTTCTTGAAATCCTTCTCCCAGCCAGGTGGGAGACAGTCTGCTCCTGGCTTATTTTAGATGAAGATGTAGAACTCTCAGCTCCTTCTCCAGCACCATGTGTGTCTGCACACTGCCATGCCCTCTGCCTTGATGATAATGGACTGACCCTCTAAACCTGTAAGAGAACCCCAATTACATGTGGTCCTTGGTCATGGTGTCTCTTCTCAACAGTGGAAACTTAACTAAGACCCCGACTTGATAGTTCATGGGATTGCTCCAATGTTCTAGGCACCATCACTCTTTTATCTTCTGCAATGGCCCAACCCAATCTCTATCCAGTCCAGGGTGCTCCTCCAGTCTTGGTCCTCACAGGACTCTCCTATACAAGTCACTTTCCCTCAGAGTCTCCTAGTTTCTACAATACCACCAGCCATGGCATCCTCTTCATTGATAGGGTGAAGTCTACTCTCGAGGATGTGCACCAAGTCTCCCATGTGTTTTTGTAGAGTAGCAAAGCATCTCCAGGGACAGGGCACCTATTCTAGGGCTTTGAGAGACGACTCAGCCACGAAGAACACTTGTTACTCTTGCAGAAGACCCTGGTTCTATTCCCAGCATCCATATGATGGCTTACAGTTGAACTGTTAGCCAGTTTCAGAAGATCTAATGCCCACTCTTGGCCTCTTCAGTCTTCAGGCAGGCACGTGGTGCACACAGTTCTTTGTAGTCAGAACATTCACACATGTGATAATATAAACACATCTGATTTTTAATAGGTATGAGTTTGGGTTATGGGCATGGGTGATGCTGAGCCTGGATCCCAACAGCTCTCTTTTAAGGTGAGGAGGGACATCAGGAGTTTGGAACCCAGTGGCTGTAGGTGAGGGAGCACCGTATGGTCATGTCAGTATAATGCCTCCTGGTTTGGAAGTGCTCATCTCACGGCTCTGATGGTGCCCTTGAGGCAGAGGTCTCAGCACTGAACATGGGAACAGTCAGCACTGGGGGAAGGAGTCATGTGAATGACTATGACTTCCTTCAAATACAATGAAAGAGGTTCTTTTCCCCGTGTTTTCTGTCATCATAGAGTTCTAAAAATCCCCGTGGTCCAGATGAACTTAATTTGAAAGTCATTACAATGGAGATGGGGGGGTGGTGTGAGCTGACAGTTCATTAAGGAAATATTTGATGACCCAAGAAAAAAGTGCCAGAGTTAATATTATGAACAGGATTAATGAGCAGGGTGGCTCCTAAAATTTATAAAAGAACATAACAACACAACATGCAGGCCGTCGTCTCTGTTGGCCCGACAGGCTTCTGACAGTGTGTCCTCATTTGTTTGTGTTAAATGGTTGATGTTCTATGCTTGCCCACATGGCCGATGTTGTCTCTCATCTGAACTTGACAGGAATAACTTTATGTTTTTGTGTAAACTCATTGCTAATGCCTTAATTGCTTTAGCTGATGTCGGCTTTGCCAGCCAGTCAGGGATGAAGAGGCTTAATGTGTTTCTTCCTTAAAAACAAATAGAACAACAACGACAACAACAGCAGCAGCAACAACACAACCCCATAACAAACAAACAAAAAAACAAGTTTGTATTTTTTAAAAAAAAAACACAACAACTTCATATTCACCAAAAAATAAATTGGAATTTATGTTGTCTGGTGGGGAGTTGTGCCTCTCTCTAGAGCGCTATTGTATTAGGGTTTCCAGAGAAACAGAAATGGCAGAATGAATACACACTGTCTTAGTAAGATTTCCATAGCTGTGAACAGACACCATAGGCAAGGTAACTCTTTTTTATTTTAAGGACTGTTTTATTTTAATGACTGATCATGTGAGGCCACAGTGAGATCACAATGCACAGACATGAAGGAAGCTTTATTTCTTGGTCTCTTCGTCCTTGGTCAGGGTCTTGATGATTTCCTCTTTCTTGGCCTGGAGGCGCTCCTCCCACGCGTTTTTGTGCTTACTTGGTCTTAGACCTGCGAGCATCAGCCTGTTCAGCCTGTAGCTCCTTGCAGGCCTTGTCTGCCTTCGGTTTGAGGATCTGCTCCGTAAGAATCCAATGGTTTTTTAATACATTCCTTTTGACCTTCAGGGACAGGCTGTGATACATATGGCGGTCAATATTCTTAGATATCCAGTATCTCCTGAGAAGCCGGTGCAGGATCCTCATCCTTCTCATCCAGGTCACCCTCACAGGCACCCAAGTGTTGGCAGTACCCTTTCCCTTCCCTGTAACCATATGCCTGCCCTTCAAGGTGTGTTTCTAGCACCGAGTCTGAGGATGGACAGTTACAGGTTTCCAGATGATCAGGCCTTCTTCAATCAGCTTCCTGATCAGCTGACTGGAGTTGGCGTTGGCGACTTTATTAGTAGCATTGGGGTCCAACTGGACCTTCTTTTTAGCACAGTGGAGGACACTAGAGGCAAGGCTCTTCTGTAGCCTGAGCATGCTCATGGATGCAGAGGTAGCAGCCAAGGTAATTCTTATAAAGGACAAGATTCCACTGCAGCTGGCTTACAGTTTCAGAGGTTCAGTCCATTATCATCATGGCAGGAATCATGGGAGCATCCAGGCAGACTTGGTGCTGGAGGAGCCCAAAGTTCTGGATGCACAGACAGCAGAATGGTATTGTCTGTACCACTGAGCATAGTTTGAGTATATACAAATCTCAATGCAAAGCCACCACAGTGGCACAGTTTCTCCAACAAAGTCACACCTATTCCAACAAGGCCACAATGTCGCCAACAAGGCCACACCTACTCCACAAGGCCACACTTACACCAGCAATGCCACACCCACTGCATCAAGGCCTCTCCCACTCCAACAAGGCCACACCTACACCAACAAGACACACCTACTCCAACAAAGTCACACCTACTCCAACAAGGCCAAACCTACTCCAACAATGCCACCCCTACTCCAAAAAGGCCACACCTACTCCATCAAGGCCACACCCAATCCAACAAGGCCACACCTACTCCCACAAGTCCACACCCACTCCATCAAGGCCACACCTACTCCAACAAGGTCACACCTACTCCAACAAGGCCACACCAACTCCACCAAGGCCACACCTCTTAATAGCATCACTCCTCATGGGTCAAGCATTCAAACACAAGAGTCTATGGTGGCCCACTCCTATTCACACCAACAAACACAACAAAAGGTAATTTGACTTACAGGACATTGGATAGTCTAACAATGGCTGTCACATACAAGGGTACTGAGAACCCCATTGGCTGCTCAGTCTATGATTATTGATGCCTCATCCTTCTTAACCTGGTGCTGAAGGCACATGAGTTTTCTGGAGGCCTTGGTCTTCAGTCTACAATGAGATATCAGAGAAGGTGGTTAGAATATTAGCAAAGGAATGCAGCAGCCACAGGAGAGATGAACTTGCCAGTGAGAGTGAAGGCAGGCAGACAAAAATCAAAGCCTCCTTCTTTCACATTCTTAAATCTGGATTGCCACCAGAATGTCCCACCCACACTTAGGGCAATCTTCCTGATTCAAATAACCTGATCAAGAAAATCCCTCACAAGAGTGCCCAGATGCATGCATTTTAATTGACCACTCAAGTCAGCAACCAATATTAGTAATCATGTCTGCCAACTCTCTCATACAATTTATTTTTCTTGTTTGCTTTATATTTTGGGCCCAAAATTAACCAAGCCATGCCACTCATATTGCTTAGCCTTGAAGCATTCATCTGCATTCTGTTCTCTCTAGAAATCAAGAAGCACATTGTATGTTCACCCCTCTCCTGGCTGATCCCTGCCTCACCCAGGAACCAACCAGCTTGCTGTCACTCCATTCTCAGAGACTGGATGGCTGATAAAGAGGCTTCAAGTCCAAGATCAGAGCCTGGCAAATTTACTGAAGCCTGCTACCTGGCTTGTAGATGGTGTGTCTGCCTATATTTTCCTGGGCTGAGAATGTCCTGCAAGCTCTCTGGGGGTTCTTTTTAAACATAAGTGCACCAATAACACAAAGGAGGAGTCCCTTTTTATGACTGAAGTCACACCTTCCAAATTGCTGCTTCCCAATGTTGTCATCTTTGGTGACATCTTCGTAGGGGTGGGGTAGGGGAGATATTTAGATCACAGCAATCTCTACCGATAGAGTGGCTCTCCTCCAGCTTGCACCGGCATCATCAGGCTTCTGTGTGGAGGCAGCACAGGCAATGTAAGTCCCAAGAATGTCCCTGTTATGTGTCCTTGGCCCTAATGTACCGTGTACCATGATCCTCACCCTGCAACAGCTGCCCTTGTGTGCACCAGAGCTCAGCTTCCCTGATGTCAGGCACCCGGGATCTACCTCTATCTCCTTTTAAACCCATTTTTTAGCTAAAGGTTATGAGTCAGTAGGTAAATTGCTTGCTGTACATGCATGGAGACCTGAGCTTTGATCCCCAGAGCCAACTTACAAGTCTAAGGTGGTAGCATCCATTCTGACACCAGAATCAGGAAGACAGAGACCTGGGGACCTCTGAAGTTCACTGGCCACCCCATAGTCAATGTTTTACTTAGGGTTATACTGATATGAACGGACACCATAACCAAGGTAACTCTTATAAATACAACATTTAATTGCAGCTGGATTACAGGTTCAGAGGTTCAGTCCATTATCATCAAGGTGGGAACATGGCAGCATCCAGGCAGGCATAGTGCAGGAGGAGCTGAGAGTTCTACATCTTCATCTGAAGGCTTCTAGGAGAATACTGCCTTTCAGGTTTCTAGGATGAGGGTCTTTTTTTTTTTTTTTTGGTTCTTTTTTTCGGAGCTGGGGACCGAACCCAGGGCCTTGCGCTTCCTAGGCAAGCACTCTACCACTGAGCTAAATCCCCAACCCCTAGGATGAGGGTCTTAAAGCCCACATCCACAGTAACACACTCATTCCAACAAGGCCACATCCACTCCAACAGGTCTATACCCTCTAAAGCTGCCTCTCCCTGGGCTGAACATACACACACAAACACACACAAACACACACACACACACACACACACACACACACACACACAGGGGCACAGGCATGCACACACCCAATCCATCACAGGCATCAGATCCCAGATCCCAGTGAGAAAAGCCTACCTCAAAAACCAAGACAGCCACTGGAAAGATAGCTCAGCATGCAAGGGCACATGCCACCAAGCCTGAGGATCTGAGTTCAATCCCCAAGACTCACCAGGTGGAAGATGGGACTGAATCCTACATGTCCCTTGGTCTACATATGTGGTGTAGCATGAATGTGTCTCCCCCGACTAAGAAAAACTATTTCAAAGAGGAATGACACCCAAAATTGTCCTCTGACATCTACATGCATGCACATACAGATGTCACGAGTGTACACACACACACACACACACACACACACACACACACCACTTGTCTTGGAGAGAGTCTCATGTAGATGTTTTTCAAGATAATACTGGTCTTAGTGGAATTCTTGTTCTATTGTCCAAAGAGAGAGACATCTCTAATAGGGCCGGGTATGCACAAGGTTTCCCATCTAACGAAATAGAAAACAGGAATGTTATGATTCCCAATTTCAGGATGAAAATCAATGAATTCTGCTCTGTGACCTTGCACGTTCCTGCTTATCTTCAGAAGTGATAGCCAGACATTACTGTCACCTGGTCAATTTGAAGTGCCAATATGACATTGGGGTGGGACAGGGATGAGAGACAAGATGGTACTGGTCTACGTACAAACCCAGAGCTGTAGGGAGCCGTTCCCCGCTTCATTTGGCGTAGTAGGGACAGCATCAGAGGGAAAAGGGATTATACCTCTTAAATAAGAAACAAGCTTACGCAGTTTCATAGGAAATAAGCTGACACAAGCTTGGGTTTCTGTTGATTCTTGTCTTGAGTGAGTGAAGACACAGTTTTCAGCTTTTCCTAATAGACTCTTTGTTTGCTTTTAACATTCTCATCTCAATGCTCTGAAATCCCACTCTTTGTGTGTAATCCCCTTATGGTGCTTGAATCACTCTGGTCAGTCCATTAGACCTAATAGTTACTTAATGTTTCCTTTTCAAGCACACTGCTTGGGATGAGGGAGACAGCTTGGGGTGGAGACTGAGGAACTGGACACAAGGTAAAAAACTAAGAATGGGTATACGTTCTTAGACCAAGAGTTGGAGAATTCCTGGGATTTATTGCCAGCACTTCTGGCCTATACTGGTGAGACTCAGGCCACAGAGAGACACTGGGTCTAAAGCAAGGTAAATTGGTCCTCTGGCCTGCATGTCGCACACATGAGCACATACACGCATACCATATATGCATATATGCATACACACAAATGGGAAAACATGTTATTAAACATCCGTGAATGTAATGAATTTTCCTCAGAAAAATCCCAGATCACTTTCTTTAAAGAGGAGATAGTTGCAAAAACAAATGCAAGGGTAAAGAAGTTGTAATGGAAATGAGTCTGACACCCCTTCATTATATGGGGATTCATGTAGATTTAGATTTTTTTCAAACCTACTTTAATAAGGGTTGTCAAATGCTTAGAGCCCCCTTCTGTCCCACTGTCCAAAGGTAGGGGAGAAAAGATGATAAATAGGGCAAGTGGTTGTGGACCTGTTTAGAAGTAGTTCTTTGGGGCAAATCACATCTGTGCTGTCAGAACACCGGCAGTCCAGTCCCGTAGTGTCAGGATACCAATAGTCAAGTTTAAAAAAAAATGTCACCAAACACAAATCAGCAGTGGTAGCACAAACTAGCAGAAACAGTCGGGCCTCCACCAAACTGGCACTAGTCAGCAGGAGTGACCAGAACCAGCTGGAACACCAGGAGCTCTTTCCACACCTCAATAAAGTGAAGGTCAGTGAGAATCAAGACCAAGGAGGGATTGCAGGCAAACAATGCAAGCACCTCATCAGTGTCTACTGAGTCATAGTCGTAATCTCTCCAAATATCACGTGACTCACCTTAACAAAACCCCACATGAGTCTGCATCACAGGACAACCAGAAACTTCCACTTCAGACACCAGAGTGTGAGGAACGAGAGAGAGACTTAGACATATGGAACAAACAAGGATATCCCCTTGAATTGTAACATGTCCCCAAATGACTGGAAGGGAAGATACCTCTATGCTGAGCTGCTAAATTCCCTTTAAATCACAGTGGCCTTCAACTGGCCGGTTTTCTAAAATTGTCTCTGTTGTTACCTGATACAAACACTTTATACTTGGTGGCTGATGATGGACCTTTATTCAATAGCTCTAGCCGTCCTTTTGCTACTTTGTAGGTTCTCCTTTCTTTTACATTCAACCCCCTAAAACTAGATAGGAGAGAAATGAAGAGAGAGGGAAAGGGGTTCTATCACCATTAGACGACCTCGTGTTGATTAGGGGAATCGAGTTCCTTGGGGGACAAGTTTGATCTTCATTGTCAGAATGTTTAGTTTCTTCTTTGGGCCTGACTATTTAACAAACTGCAACCAACAGCAGCCCACCTCTGTGGCTCTAGCATTTATATGTTCTCTGAAAATTCTCCAGCATCCCAAATGTTACAAACATGCAAAATCTATCTGCTGCTTGCAAAATCATGCCCCTGCTAGAGCATGAGGCAAATCATAGTCAGCCACCGTTGACAATCGGGAGCAACCCCGTACCCCACAGCCTGTATTAAAACAACAACATACTCTTATAATATTTCTATGTTTTTAAATACACCAAAATCAAAATTCTCACTGCAAATAGCCAGTTTCATTAGGATATTAGTATAACTGACTTTCTATCCTTTAATCCACGGAGGGCATCCTGATTAGCTTGAATCAGTCATGCTAGCTTTGTTCTGTGCATGCCACTGGTGTTGAGGTGCATCAGAAGACTCACTGAGACACACCAAAAATCTTCTGAAGAAAAATTTTTTTCTGCCTGTCACAAATAGGGAGCTATCCAAGACAGTTTCATCTCTTTTCCTCTTCCTCCCATCCAGGGTTGGAGTTCTGCTGTGGAGGAGTGTAATGTGGTCTCTGGAATGCAGCAGCCGTCTTGTGACTATATAATAACCAATCACTGAGGGCAGTAGGATGAGAAAGATGGATGAGCCAAGAGTCCTGTGGGATGGCTGGGCTGTTGAACTGATGCTGTGTGTGCTTTGGTGTTTCTTCCCAAGTAAATCACACCCTTGGGATTAAGGGATACTGATTGGTTTTATATTACTGTGGCCAGACACATTCCCAGCAGATATATTTATTGTGTTTGCCCTTCTAAGGCCAGAATTATTGCCAGCCTCATTTAACCTCACCTTCTGCCCTATTGGAACCCCACATTGCCAGCCCCTCCCCGGGACCTCCTTAGCAATTAGCAAACACACACTCAAATAAGGGCCAATGTCCCAGGAGGTGGATGTGATACAACAATAATTACACACACAGTAGGAAGTTTAATGGAATATTATTTAAAATGTTTCTCCCCAAAGAAGAGTGAAGTCAATATAATTAAAAAGTGACATTCTTTTATCTCCCCCTCTCACCGTTAAATGATTGATAACTACCTGCTAAATATCTGACCTTTCTCAGGACCACACAACACAGATGATATCCACCCCTGCCTTCTTCATGATTACTGTGGGGGTTAAGTTATACCTCATGGACTAAAGGTATTTCTTTTTTTTGTGCAGCATAAGGCAGATGAGGTTTCTTCCAGAAACTTCACATTTTACAAAAGCAAAATGCTGCCCTATTGAGAAACAATGCAAAATCCTTCATAGCTCAACGTGGCTTCCTGTCTTCTGATTAGAAATTTAACCCACATCGCATTGTCATGGAAGGAATGTGCACTTTACAGAGAGACTGTGGTCTCACAGAGGAATGGCTTTCAAAGGTCCTGAGGTGGGGTTCTTGCGCTAAGGAGCTGGCTTAGCCAGTAAAGTGTTTGCCATGAAAGTATGAGGGTCTGAGTTTGGTCCCTAGAACCCACGTTAAAAAATAAAAGTCAGACATGGTGGCCTGGATTCCTGGTACCAGAGACATGGACAGATGCATCCCCGAAGTTCTCTGGTCCACCAGCCGGACTGGTATGTTTGGGGTGTAAGTGTGAGACTTTGTTGCAAGAAAACAAAGCAAGACAGGGTGGACCTGTCTCAGTTACTTCTCTTTGTTCTGAGGAAATACTGTGTGAACTATCTCAGGGAGGAAAGGGTTGACTTCAGCTTGATCAGTGCCCATCAGGAAGAAAGTCAGGGCAGGAACTCAAGGCAGAGACTTGAAGGCAGCAGCTGAAGCAGAGGTGATGGAGGAACAACCGCTTACTGGCTTGTTGCTTATTGCTTGGTCACCGCACTTTCTTCTGTAACCAGGACCACCCACCCAGAGGTGGCCCATATGTGGATCTCAGGTCCTCAGGCCTGGCAGCAAGTAACTTGACCTTCTGAGCATCTCACCAGCCTGGAGCAAAATGCTGACGAAAGGAGGCAGTGGGACTTGAATGAAGTGTTTTCTTTCTCTTTTCTATTTTTTTTTTTTTTGGAGCTGGGGATCGAACCCAGGACCTTGCGCTTGCTAGGCAAGTGCTCTACCACTGAGTCAAATCCCCAACCCCAGGTGTTTTCTTTTTAAACTCTTTTATTATTGTTTTAGAACCTATATAGATGCATGTAAGGCCTATTTGTTCAAATCCATCCCTTCATTCCCTCCCTTCCAATTCCCTTGTCGCAACGTCTGTGTTACAGGAAATGTCTAGAGAAGGGTGGATTTTTGGAAGCCCTGGGTCAGGTCTGAGCTGCTCACATGGGCCCTTCAGGGAGACCTGGTGATTAGGGGTACCATTAGCCACTTAGTGGGTGGGAAATGCCCCATTATTTCCATTTTAAATGTCTAACTAGGCCCGGTGGGAGGCAGATTCTTATCACTTCAGAAAAGCCTTCAGTCCCTTTGACCCCTGTCCCCAGCCCAGTGACAAACCTAGAGGGCTCTTGTGTTTGGTGAGGATTGTCCTGGTGCGCTCTGGGACTTCTGCATTTGCTCGAGGACTCTGAGTGTTCGTGTGACTCAGACAGCACAGGGCTCCTGGCTTCTCTGGATTTCCATGAGAGAACTCAAGTCCTTCTGCAGACTTGATTGACAGGGTGTCGGTACTGCTATTGGTGTTCCCATTAGGGGCTGATGACTGCTCTGGCTCATTACCCTCTCACTGGAGTCTGGCCTCCAAGGTTTGCCTTTTAGACTTTTTGTCTTTACTTCAGGGAGGGAGCATAGAGCAGGTCTTAGCATAAAAATGCTGTGCCTCTGAGTCGAGGGAGAGTGTGAACGTGGAGCAACTGCAGCTTTGTCTGATGTGTGATGTCTGGATTTCCCTTCCCTGAGATTTTACCCTCCCCCCATCCCTGCTACTTCCTTTATTTGCCCTTCCTTCCTGTCCTCCATCCTTCCCCACTTCTTTTCCGTGGTGAAGAACATTGCTTTATAACATCTTATTATTAGACACAAGAGAGGCAAAGACATTGTACCTTGTAGTCACATGACTTCACACAGGAGACAAAGATACTCAACATTTCAGTCTGAAGAGGTTGGTCCCTGCTTCCCTCTGGTGCACCCCTCCCTTTCTCGGATAGTTTGAATGTGAAATGCTCCTCAGAGACTGTAAACACAGAAACACAGCTCTCACCTTAAGGGACTAAGGATGATATATTCCGGAGCCATGTAGCGTGATCATGGTCCAGGATCACATATTTAGGTCACCCCTTATCCCAGTGTGGACACAGATTCACGAAGTTTCATAGTTTGACAGAACAAAGAGTGTTATAATGCAAGGAAAATGCAAAACACATTGGTTGGCACACACTCAAGGCAGTTAAAGCAAATTGGGGGGATCTTTTCTATGGCCCCATGATGCAATCTGATGACATTCTTAGCTTTTGGATTGGTGGTTTCTAGGGGTTTAATAAGTTAATAGATTACGCATTTTTTTTAAATCTATGACATAGATTCATTTTGACAAAGAGTTAGGCAAAGAATTCTGGGGGCTAAAACTATCAGGTAACTAATCTCAGGATCAGCGACATCCCAACATCTCCTCACCACTGCAGCTCTAACCAGCCAGTCAGCTTTCGCAGAAAGCTTCTTCCTAGAAATTCTCATTTAAAGGGCACACATGTGGAAACAGCTGGACCTTGGTTGCTGGCACCATTTTGAGAAGGGATTTAGGAACAACTTGGACACGGGGACAAGCTGGCAGCCATAGAGCCACAGAGGCAGACTGCAAGGTCCATGTCCTGCCTGTCCCTGACTCAAGCCTGCTTCTCTATATCGTGGGAGCTCGGTGGACAGTGGCAGCCTCCATTTTCTTCTGTCAGGTACTTTGTTACGACAGTAAGGGGACTGATTAGCACAATTAATAACAGTTCAACTAAGTAGAAGCAGTCTTGAGAGCCAAGGGTACCGTTCTGGCTTTGCGCTGGGTGAGGAGTTGTTGAAGATGCTTTTGTCTCCTTCCAGAATGATGAGTTGTCATCTTTACATGCACATGTCTGTGTATGTCATTGATTGGCAGGCAAGGCCTTACCCATTGTAGCCGAGGGAAGCTGATCCCATATGGACTGCAGTTGGCTCCCGCTCCATTGCTGTGGACTTCTGAGCCCATGAGGAGAATGGGAAGCAGAGGAGGTCACTATGTGACAAAAGAGGAAGGGATGGACGATGTGTCCACAAGCAAAGGGTGTTGGCATCCTCCAAAAACAAGAGGAGTGACAGGGAGTTCTCTCTCTCTCTCTCTCTCTCTCTCTCTCTCTCTCTCTCTCTCTCTCTCTGTGTGTGTGTGTATGTGTGTGTGTGTGTGTGTGTTTGTGTGTTTGTGCGCGTGCCCTACTGACACTTAGGCTCTAGACACTCACCTTCCAGAATGCTGAGAGATAGAGCATCTGTTGTGATATCCCCCACTTATGGGCATGTGTTGTAGCCACTACAGGGCTTCACACTGAATCCCTTGCTGCTCTCAACTTGGCCCAAGCCCAGTGGGGATGAAATTGCCACACAGACGGGGAGATGCTTGCCTTGAGATAACCCATGTGGATCCTGTCATAGCTCTCAGTTCTCTGGGTTGAGTGGTTGTATATCCCAGGGCCCATTTGTAGTCAAAACCCTGTTCCCAAGCAAGTGCTATCCTTGATAGGATGAGCAGCCATCTCTTAGTGTTTTGTCCGCTGCTGGAGACACTGCTGTAGCTTCTCCTGGGAGAGTGGCACTGAATGTGTGGGACTATTCCTCTCTTAGTGCTAGACACAAGGTAAATCCGCTCATCCCCAGGACTGCTCAGTGTTGGTCTCCTTCCTCCCCTTCTATTTATCACCATCTGAGAGTTCAGGATGCGTCTTTATATGCAGAGCTGTGAGAGCTGTTCTCTGCCAGGTGACCCTCTCTTCTCTCCACTTCCCCAAGATTCATGTCTCATTCATGTCAGCAGAGAGGAGACAAGGCTGATGGTGTAGGACGTCCTTCTTAACTCCCCTGGGAGCTTGTCAGGGCTGCTTAGAAGGGCAGAACTTGTGGATTTCTGCCTTCAAAGGCAGGTCCACTCTGTGGAGAATGGAGGGGGCAAAAGCCTGAGGGGTAGAACTGAGCCCAGCCTGCTGCGGGCTCCCTTGTGTTTCCTGTGCATCTTCATTACACAGTTTTGTTTGCTTAACTCAGTTTTCGGTAGCATCACTCTGGGCGCCTATACTTGTGGTTTCAAATTTGAGCTAATTCTAAAATAACCTCTGGAAAGGGGTGGAGCTGGGAAATGTAGTTTCTTCTTGTAGAGGGCCGGAATAACATTCGCCACCACAAGATGGCACTGGCTTCCAATGCACCCCACATGGAAAGCCGAGATAGTTCCGCCATTACAAGATGGCGCTGGCCTCCGCCGCGACACCCTACTTCCTTTAAGGAAGTTAACTGTGTGCGCATGTGCAACAGTGCTTTTGTGCCAGGACTTTGTCCACTCCAGGGCGTTCCTAATGAGATCATGGGTAAGCAACCAATCAGGTGTGGATGTGCCGCGCTAGGTTGTATATAAGCCATGCCATGCTGGCGTCCCAGGTGCCCTCTCTATTATTAATAAAGAATAAGCATTTTTGCTATAGAAGGATTCGTGTATTCACGTGTATTCTTGCTGGCAAGACGTCGCGCTGGACATCTTCTGTTCAACTGAATCACAACTTTGTAAGCAGCGGGCGAGGTTTTTGCAAGTTTAGCTATTTTCCTCTCTGGGTTTCTTGTATCTTCTTCTTTGAGGCCGGGGAATTGGGCAGGTATCCTGGCTGTTTCACACTGCACACCTTAGGTCTTAGGATGTGCTGCTGGGGAAACAACAGCCATTCTCTACAGCACTCCCTCCCTTAGCACGGGACCTTGGGAGACATTTGGTATTAAAAGGACAGCACTAGCGAGAACGGTTTTTGCTCTTTCTTTAGTTACATTGACTGAATGAATGTTGTTTCGGGACCTCTGGTTTATTTATTCATGGGTTGTGTTGGGAATCCATTGGAATTAAAGCATTCCCTTCTGGAGGGAAGAAAGAAGCTCAGAAGATTCAGGAAGCTTAAGAAAACTTTAATGCTTAGGAATCTCGAAGGTTATGATGATCAGGTCCTGTTCCAAAGAGCAATCAGATGAGAACAATTGCCCCGGGGGTCGGAGGCAGCCATGATGAAGGGGGCTTCTTGGGTGGAGCTGCATGCAGTTTGTGCTGAAAGCTACAGGATGTAGCTATTTTGAGTGTCACCCATGCTGGAGTGGGTTGTCCACTGATAGAGTTGTCTGAGCCACTCATCTGTTCCTGAATAGCCATGATAAGGTAGACCTGGCTGGAATCATTTGTAGTTGGAGGCCTACATGAGGTGAACACACATTGTTCAGGTCTACCCGGGACAGTTCACGTAACATAAGCTGCTAGACATTCATGTATATTAAAAAGTAGCAGAAGTCACCCTATGTTAACATAACCAGAACTAGGTAGCTAAGGGAGCAAAGCTAATGCAGGGTATTGGGCACAGGTTCTAGAGGACCCAGTGGAGGAAGGATATTCTTCATCCTCGCCCCTCAACCCTGCACCTCTGTGCCGGTCCAGATACCACCAGGCACGACGTCATCCTGCAATCCACATCTACACTGGTTTACCACCCAGATCAAATACTTCAGGAACCTACAGCACTACAATGACTTCATTGGCTGCAGGGAGGACACAGCCAGTACAGAAGTTCTTTAAAGTTAAAAGAGAACTATCACTCGTGTAGGGAGAGGACCTTTTCACTCTCCAGGAGCCTTGCGTGAGAGCTCGGGCCTCCTGGGATCCACAGTTCTTGCTTCAGGGCTCAGCAAAGCTCAGGTCAAATGTAGTCATTGATCGGAGCAGCCTTCCTTCCTAACTGAGGTGCCATTCTTATATTTTCTGCCACAATGAAATTAACACTTAATTACGGTGGCATGTTTTTCATCTTGTGATACACAGTGCTGACCCACAAAGGCACAGGGAAAATATTAACATCTGTTTCCACCTCTCTGCTGGAATAGGATGCTTGTTTCCTGCGGGGAAGTTGTGAGTTCCCCTGTGATACAGGTTATGTTCTGAAGGGGATGGAGGGGACTCCAATCTGCTCTGTAGTAGTTGCATTCAAATACAATGCTGTCTATTTGTCTTATCTGTCTGTCTGCCTGGCTGTCTATCTTATTTATCTAATCTATCATTTGTCTATCATCTATCATCTATTTATCCATCCATTCATCCATCCATCTACTTTCTATCTCTCAATCTATCTATCTATCTATCATTCTATCTATCTATCTATCTATCTTTCTGTCTGTCTATTATCTATCATTTGTCTATCTGTCTATCTATAATTTGTCTATTTAGTATCTATCTACCATTTGTTTATCTAATATGTATCATCTATTTATCTAAGGTATGTGCATGGGTGTGTATAGATGCATATGTTTGCAGATGTGTGTACATGTCTCCACATTCAGGTAGAGTCAGAGAACAACCTCAGTCCTCATCCTCAGGCATGGTCTCTGTTATCAAGTCGGGGTCTCAAATTGGCCAGGAGCTTACCCATCATGCCAGCTGTGGTGGTCAGCAGATCCTGCAGATAGTGTCCTTGTTTCCCCAACTGGCATTAGAAGCTTTCTCCATTCACATTTTGATGTGGGTTCTGGGAATCAAACCCATGTCTTCATGCTTATGAGGTATCCTGGTTAGTTTTCACTGACATCTTGACATAACTTAGAAGAGACTTGACATAGAGTCTCCTGGTAAGAGAGAACCTCAAATGAAGAGCTGCCTCCATCAGATTGGCTTGTGTCCTACTGTGTGAGAGACTGTCTCAACTGACAGGTGATGAAGCTGGGCCCACCCACTGTGGGTGTCATCTTTCCTAGGCCAGGGTGTCTGGCTTCATGAGAATGTGAAATAAGCATGGGCAGGTGAGTAAGGCCGTGAGAAGTATTCTTTTGTAATTCTCTCCTCGGGTTCCTCTCTGACTGCCCACAAAAGCTGGTAAGCCAAAGTGCAATCCAAAGAATTGTTTTCCTTCTACAAGTTGTTTTTGGGTAGAGTGTTTGATCATAACTGTAGAGAGGCAGACTCATATGTGAGGCAGACACTTTCCTGACCTAGTGAACTCCTTATTTGCAGTCATGCATTTTAAAAGAAAAAGCTTTAGGAATAGGCACCAAATGGCTGACTCTTTCTAGGATGAATACAGAAATCAGATACCACAAAACTAGGATATATATATATACATATATACATATATATATATATATATATATGTGTGTGTGTGTGTTATATATGTGAGTGTATGTATTGTATATATATAGTATATTGTATATATACAGTATAAAGATATCACATGTGTGAAACTAAGTGCACACATGCTAATATGTATATGTGTATTTATAAAATTATCAGTGTGTTCCATGTATGTATGTTTATGTGTGCATTCATGCCTGTGTGCTCATGTTCTTTGTGTGCATATGCATGCGGATATATGTGTCATGCATGTCTGTATGCATGAAAGTGTATGTCTGTGTTGATGCTACTTAGTCTTGTCCTCCACCTCCACACCGTAATCGGCCTGCTTCTCAGTGCCACTTTAGATGGAGCTGGGTGTCTTCTCCTTTTGGTAGGAAATGATGGACCAAAAGTGTATATGATCATAGACTGGAGACCTCAGCAGAGTTCATACACACATGGTGGGAGTGGCACTGTACTCAGTTAGAAGCAGGTACTCAGGTCTCTGACTCTTGTCTATGAGCCAGAGAAGGACAGCTTTCCTCTCTTCTCTCCTGCCCTGGTTTCCATGAAGTGTCCTCGTGCTGCTCCTCAGAGTTGCTGGTAGGATGCTCCCTGCATGTTGCCACAAGAGACAGACCTGCACCCGGAGAAGCCCAAGTGGGGACAACGGGTATCTGCTGGTCCTGAAATCCAGGTTAACTCCAGCATTCCTCCCGATCATGTAACAGAGCTGTGCAGTAGTTGTAGGGGTATAATTGATCATTCCCACCTACCTTATAAACCTTGGCCATTATCTTTCTGGTCCAGGCTTGAGAAATGGCCATAAAAAGAGTTTTGCTTCTACCTTCCCCTCGGAGAGAGCAAAAAAAAAAAAAATTAGTAGATATTATTAAAAGGCTTTTAATCCATGAACACATAACCAGCTGAAATCAGCTGAAAGTGCCTGTGACTGAACGGAGGATGTGTGAGGCATCTTTATCTAATAACCACCATTTGCCATAATAAAGATTTATTTCAAATCAAAGCAGATGAGTCAAGTTCTTTTCTCTAAATCTGCTTCTGCCAATAGCCCTACACATCCGTATCCCATTTTACTGCCATCTCTTCTACTGAGAGCGGAGGCAAAGGCTTTCTATTCTCCCCAATTTCCCAACAGACTCAGTACTGATTCCTTTGGGCCCTCCATGGAAGGTACTTTTAAGCCTAAACCCGCAGGCACCGTTTGGTGGGGGGGGTTGTGGGGTTCAATGTCCCCATTTCTGTGTCCAGCTTGCTCTCAGTTCTCACATCACATTCTCTTATCTGCGTGCTCACACACCCCGAATCATTTCAGACAAGGTTGTACCCACTTCCTTTTCCCAGTCAGGGTTCTATTCTCTTCTTGTCTCTTGGGTTCATGGAAAGGGCCCCCCCCAAGTCCCCTGAAATAGTTGACAAGGAAAAGCACATCGTTGGGTGACCAGCATGGGTTTTCAGAGCTAACAGGCACAGCGGAAGAAATATGGGATGATTTATTAAGTCATGAAGTAGTCCCGGAACTAATAATATATGAAAATAAAAGAAAGAAACCCAGCTTAAATAACAATGCACACACACACACACACACACACACACACACACACACACACACACACACACACACAGTCCTTCTCCAAAAGCATGCACACGCACTCAGGAGTACGCAGTTCACAGCCAAGTGTCGTCATCTTCTCTGCTCTGACTGTGTTCACAGCTGGCTGAACTTACTGGGGTAAAGACCGCCAATATTTGATTATTAAACCCTGCCTTTCCTCCTGGGCATCCAGCTCAGTGATGTTGCCTGGCATCCGTGGACTGAGTGCCAATGGAATGGTCTGTGTATATGACTGGATTACTGGCAGCCTCCACTCCAGCCCTTCGTGTCCTTTCTCCCTTCCTTGCTTTGCTACCTGTTTGGGCTCTTAGGCTCAAAGTAGGGCAGAGCTATGGGGAAGGGGAAACCTTGGTCCCTGGAGACAATGTAGAGCCATTTTAAGAAGGTAATTGCAGCCAGAGAGGAGGACTGGGCCCTGGGTTGGCAGCTGATATCGCAAAGGCTCTTGTCAGAGTCATTTATTGACTTCCTCTTCAGAGATAACTATACTCAGAGAAGAAATACTCTCTATACCCCACCAGCTGGAAAGGAGCTTTCTTTATTGAATATCCACATTTCATTTTTCATTTTTGTAATGTATGCATCATGTGTACTCACGGTTGTGTGCACATATTTGTGGAGGCTTAAAGACTGATGTCAGTGTCGGGAACACCACCCAAATCATCTGAAACAAGTTCTCCCATTGTCCTGGAACTCACCATTTAGGCTAGATAGACTGGCCCCCAAGCCCCAGGATCCACCTCTCTCTACACATCAGCACCGTATTAATAATATACAGTGTGCACACACACTCCCAGCATTTCCTTCAAAGTAAGAGCTCAGACTTATGGACTACAAAGTTAAAATAATCAAGGGACTGGGTAGATAGCTCAGCAGTTAAGAGCACTGACTGCTCTTCCTAGAGGTTCTGAGTTCATATCCCAGAAACCACATCGTGCCTCACAACCATCTGTAATGGGATCTGATTCCCTCTTCTGGTGTGTCTGAAGATGGCTACAGTGTACTCAAAAATGAGGTAAATAAAGAAAAGAAATTGAGTTCAGTGTTTTTGTAGCTTTCATAGGGCTGCCTCCTTCTCTTCTCTTTCTTCTTCTTTTCCTTTTCCTCCTTGTCTTCTAAGGCTTAAATATACATATGTGTGTGTGTGTGTATATATATATATATATATATATATATATATATATATATATATATATATATATATATATATATAGTGTAAGGGTGTTTTATTTGAATGCATGTATATGTACCTGGGCATGCCTGGATCTCAGGGAAGCAAGCAGAAGGTCTTCCCTGAAACTGGAGTTACAGATGTGTGGGGGCTGCCATGTGAGTGCAAGACATAAAACCTGAGTCCCCTTCAGGAGCAGCCAGTGCCTTTAGCTGCTGAGCCGTCTCTCCAGCCCACAATGGGGTCTGATCCTTAACGGCAGAAGGGATCGTGTTCAGTCTTTCTGATCTGGTAAGAGGTGGATGCCAGAGTGATCATGAGAAATCCTGAATGAGAAAGGAAGGATGGGGTAGAAGGCTCGTTTCCTACATCCTGCAAGGAAAAGACATCTATGTTTATAGTTACTGGAGAAATAAGGACAGCCTCATGCATACATCAGTCACCTATTAGAGTAAATGTCGACCGGATTGTCCTCTTCTCTGCTTAAAAACACCAAAGTAAATGGCTGATAAAGTAGAAAGAAGTCCCCCCACCCCTTTAACAGAAAGAACTTAGACGTGTAAATGTTTTGACATTTAAAGGGTAGGTAATGAGAGAAACGTGATGCCTGTTTTGACTGAAAGTTGACAAGGCTTCTGTAAGCATTTGAGTTGGGAACTGCAGGGGATGTTTGGGTTTGTTATCTCTGTCCTCTGTCTGGTGGCTTGCACTGCTTGAGTGCCATCAGTTTTATGAAGATCAGCGTGTGTTGTGGTTAAGGTGGGATAACAGGAGCTTAAAAATTCGTTAATGACTAGAAATTGGAGAAGGGGGAAAGGTGGCAGCTATCTGTTTAATGAGATCTGGAATTTCCCTTGAGTTCTTTTACAATAATATGCTGAGTTTTGTGCAGCAAGCTCAATGTTTCACTATAGGCAATACTATAGCCCTCTCTGTCAGTTAGAAAACAAAAAAATGAAAAAACACCACATGAGCAGCAATCACGCTCCAAGACTGAGTCTTTTTATACAGCTCTGAACCCACCTGCCTAGGGAATGGTTCCACCCACAATGGGGTTGACCCTCCTAAGTCAGTGAACAATCAAAGCAGTTCCTCATAGACATGTGCACAGACTCACAAACCTCTGGGCAGTGCTGCTTGAGGCAGGGGCATTATTGAGATACTTGGGTTTCTTTCGTCTTGTGGCTCTCTTCTTTCTTTCTTGCTTAGAACCTTCTGTTTGGTTACTAGGTGGGGGAAGGGAGCCCACACAGGAAATGAACTACAGAGTCCAGTTTCACCTCTGCTTCTGGTCCTCTTGTTGGCCCTGTGGGAAGCGTTAAGTTCCTCCTCTCTTTATGTTCCCACTACTAAATGTTATAACCACTGGGTCATTAACACTCTTTCTTGTACATGGAATAAGGACAGAAGTGACTGTGTCATCTCCTAGGTAATGCCGACTGTCCATCCTTTTCTTGAGCCTGCCCAGGTCACTGTGGCTTACAGTGATAGAACAGACAGAAGGTGCAAGCAAAGGCTCCTGGGAATCTGTGAGGCCTCAGTCCTCCCTGCTGCCCCATTGAGTCTGCTCTAGGTTCCTTCCTGTGGCTGTGATAAAACACTTGGATGGAAAGTAGTGTAGGGGAGGAAAATGTTTTGACTTCAACTTACAGGTCATGGAGGGGAGTCAGAGTAGGAACCACAACAAGTTCTTGAGGCTGATGCCACCAAGGGACCCTGCTTGTTGGCTTGCTCCAGCTCAACTAGCTTTCTTATACATCTCAGAATGACCTGTCTAGGGAATGGTGCTGCCCACAGTGGGCTTGGCCCTCCTACGTCAGTCAACAATCAAGGCAATTCCTCATAGGCCTGTCCACAGACCAACACAATAACACATAAGACATTTGCTAAGCCCTCCCCTCACGTGTGTGTCTGCTTGTATGTCTGTCTTTCTCTCTCTTCAATTGATGCTGAGTTGATCAGAGGTTATAGTTAACCAGTTTCTGCTAGCTGCAGCATGCGTCTTGCTTTCTTGATTCTGTAGACTCATAAACGGTGCAGAGATGTGCCCCATGGGGAATCATACCCGAGTCTCACCAGGAACTGATTTAAATGAGATTTATGATTCAGGAATGAGTTTGCACTCTGAAGTACTTGGCTATGAAAATGACAAGCATTTTGGATGCCAGAGGGTAGATTTGGATTGAGTTGCGTTCTCTTTAAAAAGATACGCTGACATCTGTGATGTAAATGGCAAGGTGGGTTCCATGGGAAGGAAGAGGAAACAAATTACTCTTTAGAAAGAACTTTATGAGGAAAAGGTCAGCACCACAGACATCCATTACAGCCATGATCAGGCCCTGAAGCAGCAGTGAAAAAACTCTGGCCCTGATGGGGAACTTCCTTAGCAGAGATTGTCGCCAAAGGGAGCTGTTTTGTCCTCACTCTTTCGACTTCAGTGGCTCAGCATGGGCAGTAACAACATTTGTTCTGGGAAAAGGGAGGTCTGACAGAGTCCCTGAAGTAGCACTCCTGGATCTTACACCCTCTGGAAGACCAGTCTTGCAGCTGGTCCTAGTTGGGTTCTGCTCCCTTTTGGGGACAGTGTCTACTGAGTGATGCCTAAGATGTGGAATTAATCCCCCATCAATTGTTTTTTAAGAGTTTCCTTTTCTCATGCATCGCTTTAGAACAGGCCTGTTTATCAAGGACTACTGGTCCGTGTAATTCATCAGCTAAGGAAAATGTTCAAATGGCTTTCTTTCAGACTAGCAGGATTTTAAAAGGCAGTTATTTAATTACAGGCTACTTGTGAGAGGGACAGATAAGCCTAATAGAGCATTTTATTTAGTGGGGCAATGACACCTGAGGGACAGCAGATGCGTGTGTGTGTGTGTGTGTGTGTGTGTGTGTGTGTGTGTGTGTTTGTGTTTGTGTGTCTGTGTATGTGTGTGTGTGTCTGTGTGTGTGTGTGTGTATGTGTGTGTGTCTGTGTGTGTGTGGTAACAGCAGTAACACTGTCAATTTCTCCCTGTGTACTCTTCATGTTTGATGCTAACTTGGAACTTTTAATGTGATTTCAACTTCTCCCCTACACCTTTGCCTCCTCTTTCCCTCATTCTTCTGTCCTTTTCTCCATCGTCCAGGGAGGGACACCAGCCTTCAGTTCACATGGTAAGAAAGCCCAAGTCTTGAAGATGCAGGCAGTCTTCTCTGTCCCTCAGAGGCTGCAATCAGAACATGTCCACCTCTGAATTAGTTGTCCTGATAAACGAGACACTCTGTTCTGGGTGTAAGCACAGAGGCACGTGGAGGTGGAACCATTTCTGTGAAAATATCCCTTGGGACACTGAGACACACACACAGGAGAAGGCATGAAGGTTGTGATAGACCATATCCTGATGGGGACTGGGAAGATAGCTCAGTGGAAAAGAGCCTTACTCTGCAAGCCCAAAGAGTTCAAATTCTCTCTGCACCTTTGTAAAACTCCAGGCATGGCTAATCGTGTCTGAAACATGGTTGGGTGGAGGCAGGTGGATTGCCAAGAGCATCCTCGCCAGCCACACTAGTCAAAATGGTGGGCTGTGGTTCACTGAGAGACGGAGAGTAGTGAGGAAGGAAATGCACATTCTACTCATCTCTGCACGTATGTATACATATATGTGCCCTCGCACTTGGGAAGAGGATCTCAATTCATACACAGACATGACTCTCCCAACCACACCCCTGTTGAACCCTGAGTTCAGCCGCTCTATAACCTATGTGACTGAGTATTCTAGCAACACAAAATTTTACATTCTCCTTGTCCTGTAAACCCCATTTTCTGTTCAGTTTACAAACACAAGAAACTAAACTTATGACTTCCCATGCCCGGGATCGTGTGCCATAGCTTTTGGTCTTTCTGAAACAGCATCTGTCTATCAACAGAGGGAGTTCAACACAGGGGCTTTCCAACTTACCCTCAGTGACATGGAGCCATTTGAGGGTTTTAACCGGTGACTGGCATGCTCATTTTTCCTTTTTAGAAGTAAATTGGACAGAATGTACAACATCACTCGGTTACGGGATGAACAACACATCAGAGCCTGGGAACAGTGAACTGATTGTCACTGCGGTTTTGTGTATGTGGAGTATGTTAAGACAGTGGATCTGAGAGAGAGAGAGAGAGAGAGAGAGAGAGAGAGAGAGAGAGAGAGAGAGAGCTTGATCTTAAAATACCTATTCAATGTATAATGTGATCAGAATACTACACCTCATACTTCAAATGTATACAGTCTCCATTTGTCATCCATACTCGATAAATCTCAAAAAGAAAGGGAAAGGGGAGTTGGGACAGAAAGTGCTTGAAGTCGCTAGGGAGAGAGTCTAGCAGTTAAGTTCTCGCTCCCTAGAAACTTACATATATGCCCCGTGGATATGGAGACCATCCTATAATTCAATCTTGGAAGGCAGAGGCAGGATGCCCAGAGCACGCTCTCTGGAAAGGTGACCCATTCCAAAAGGAGCTTTGCCTGTGAGTGAGAGTTGCTGCCACAGTGACCAAGATGGACACGACATTAAAGATATTTCCTGAATGTACCTTGGGCTTCCACATGTGTGTGCATGCACATGTGCTAACTGGGTGACTAATTATTTCTCTCTCTCCCTCCCTCTCTCTCTCTCTCTCTCTCTCTCTCTCTCTCTCTCTCTCTCTCTCTCTCTCTCTCTGTCACACACACACACAGTCTCTCTTACACACACAAACACACACACACACACACACACACACACACACTGAAAAAAAAGTTAAGATCTGGAAGAGGGATGACCAGACTGGATGGATAAAATCAGAAATAACAAATTGTGTTGGAACTCGCTGTGAAGGAAGAGGGGGACCAGATGGAGAGTTGTGAGTGTGGCTGTCTGCTTGTGCCAAAGTGTAAGGCCATATAAATCCTGTTTCTCCTCCTCCAGGATCGCAAAGCCACATCTCTAGCTGAGGTATAGTTAGTCAGTGATGTCGGCTGTGTGTGTGTGTGTGTGTGTGTGTGTGTGTGGGTGTGTGTGGTCAGTTTTGGGGTGAATGTGACCACAAGCCCAGGCTCATCAGTTTTAGATCCCGAAAGTGCTTTGGGCCCATCTTAAGTCATCACAGCTCTCAGTGCCTGAGGTTAACTGACTTCCAGAAAGCATCTTAGTAGGGCTGACTAATGTTTCATTACGTCACAAGGACATTTTCTACTGTAGATAAAATAAACACATACTTTAGAATGGACAGAGACTTGAGAAATGGAAGTGGAAAATAATATCACTACCGAGTTTGCATTAAAAAACACATTTATTTTAGAATTCTCCAGGATAGTTGCAATTTCCCATATAACCTACACATGATTTCCATATATTAGCATCGTACATAATCATATGAAAATAATTAGGAGAAATTAACCTTTGGAAAAAAAAAAGTACTTTTTTCCTTCCCAGCTCCCGCTCCCACAATGACAACTCTGAAACTAATATTTATTAACAAATTCCTAAGCCACAATCTTTGGCTCATTCCCGGACTAACTTGTTTAACCCATTCTAACTATTCTGTGTCTTCTACATGGTTATTTACTGCGCTTTCAACCCCTTTCTTAACATCTTCCTCAACATCTCCTTTAGCATCTGCCGCAGCATTCCTCCATGGGTCTCCTTTTATACACTATTTCCCAGAATCCTCTCTTCCTGCCAGTGTTCCGCCTTCTATTTCTTGCCTCAGTTCACAGGTCATAGACTTTTTTTTATTGACAGGTGATACTTAGAAGAGATTCTCTCTGCAAACCTCGGTGCATTAACCTCAACTAAATGATTCATTTTAAGTTCTCATTTTTACTTTTGTTCATGGGTCTTTTTGTGTTATGTCATGTGACTGCAGAACCTGCAAAGGCCAGAAGAAGGAGGCAGATCTCCCAGAGCCAGAGTCAGTTGTGAGGATGCTAAGGGTTCTGAGTAGCTGAGCCATCTCTCCAGCCCCTAAATGACACAATTTTGTCACAGTAAGGGGAAAACTGGATTCTACTACTCCTATGCCTTTTCACACTGTAGATTCCAATCCACAAAGTATTTAGAAGCTAAGTGTCCTGTAAATGTATTAAGTTTTTTTATTCCCACTTTGGCGGGTACCTATCCCTGCGTTTCCCCTAGACTTTGAAGGTTGTCAAGGTATGAATGGTCCGTTTTCCAGGCTCTAGGCTTATGGTCCACCTGTCTGGTCTACTGAGCTCCCTACCCGATCCTGTAGGTCCTCGATCTCTGATGATACCCTCACCCTTGTGGATTCACGCTTTTGAACCCTGATTTCCAATTTTTCTTGTGCAGCTGTAGGGAGGTTTGGCACCAACTGATTTCATTCAGCCTGTGCTATTTCACAGATAAAGATCCGCTGAACTTTAAAATATTCATTTGAATAATTTAATTTTATATAGATAGTATTACAATGTTGTGTGGATTTCAAATATTTCACCACCAAGGAACTGAATTTAGGACGTTATGTAACCTTTTAAAAACCATTCTGTGGTTTTAAATTTTGGGGTGTGTGTGTGTGTGTGTGTGTGTGTGTGTGTGTGTGTGTGTGTGTGTGTGTTTCTGTGTGTGTGTTCATGTGTTTCACAGTGTCCAGGATTCCATCTACGAAATTTGCACAGATAAATCCCAGAATAGACGGGTGGAGACTCTGGAAGCCAGTCTCCCCCAACTGAGGAACTACTGGGAACTGATGACTACAGGGCAGAGGGCTTGTTTTCTTCATGGATTTGGCCCGTAACGGCTGTCCATGCTCCCCTGGATGTTGGTACTAAACCCACACATCTAGTCAGCAATAAATGGACTCTGCAGTTTCTATTACAATGCAGATGGAATTAGGAGGGAGGAAAGGGGGGGGGATTTGAGGGGAGGGGATGGGGATGGATTTACTCAAACACATTATGTGTATGTACCAAGTTCTTAAGGTAAAAAAATTAAAACAAAGTAAATAAATAAATAAATAAATAAATAAATAAATCAGCTCATGTGTGCACATGTGCATGGGTTTATGTGTGTATGTGGGGGTGCTGCAGCACCCTGCTACAAGAGGATACCATGCAGTATCTTTCTCTATGTCTCTCTGCCATTTTCTTTTGATGCACTGTGGTGGTTTGAACACGCTTGGCCCATGGAAAGTGCCACTAGTAGGAAGTGTGGGCTTGTTGGAGAAAGGGTGTCACTGTGTAGGCTGGCTCTGAGGGCTCCTAGTGTTCAAGCTCTGCCCAATGAGGAAGATGGATGCTCTTCCAGGCTGTCTGTGGCTGCAAGTCTCTTTCTGGGCTGCCTTCAGATTTAGATATAGAACACTCTCCAGCACCATGTCTACCTGGACTCTGCCGTGCTTCCCACCATGATAATAACGGACTGAACCTCTCAAACTGTAAGCCAGCCCCAATTAAACGGTTCCTTTATTAAGAGTTGCCTTGTTCATGGTGTCTCCTCACAGCAATGGAACCCTAACTAAGACAGGTGGTGTCTTTGCCTGATCCCAAATTCTCATATATTCATCCGGGCTGGAAGCCAGCAGACCTTAGTGATTCTGTTCCCCCTTCCTGTCCCCGGAGTTACAGGTTTCCCCTGCCTGTTTCATGGTGACTGGTATCTGATTTCGGGTCTACTTAGGCAGCAAGCGGTTTCACCCACCCATCCTCCTCAGACCCATCATGTGGTTTTTATAGCTTACCAGACGGTTACGGTCAACAGGCAAACACAAATTTGAGATGGCAAGTCCATCTTGACTTTTCCTTGTTTCGGTATATTTGAGTTGTTTCAGTGTCTTGACTTCACCTTGTTTCGGTATATTTCTTTTGTTTCAGTGTCTTGATTTCACCTTTTCTCGGTATATTTGAGTTGTTTCAGTGACTTGATTTCACCTTGTTTCCGTATATTTCCTTGTTTCAGTGTGTTTGAATGATAGCTGAGGATTGGGAGACTTAGCGCGAGATGGGAAGGAGAAAGTGAGGATGCAAAGATCTATCGGATCCCTGCCACTTGCCCTTGCATTCAACATTTCATATTTAAAAACAACAACAACCACCACCCACAACAATAGTCAACAACAAGGCATGCATGCAACAGACTGGCAGACAAGACACTAATGGCCATTACATACTTGTAACCTCACTTTCTCCGCTAAAGCCTCATGTACTGAGTCGATGGATTTTGTTTTCAAACCCTGATGATTAATCCCTAGATGGGAGCCCCCTAACACCGAGATGAATGACTCCGTGGTCGATGGAATAGGAAGAGCTTGCGATTTTCTTTCCTTGTAAATTCAACCCAGTAGGGAACTAATAACGACAGCTCACATATCTAAATAAAAGAGCCTTTAACTCTGATGATTGGAATTGTTACTATATATCTCATTTCTTTGCATTTTAATTTCATTAGTGTGTTGTTTTCAGCGCCATGATTGCTACATAGGAAACTGTGCATTTTCTATACTATGTAAATTTTGGGGGTGCACTCTGTAAGATGAAGACTAAATCAATCCATATCAAAGTGTTCCTCCCTGTCTTGTGTACAGAACTGAAATTAAACTGTTTTCAAAAAACATTTTGCACTTGCCTGGCTCATTGTTGTTAGGGCTTCAGTGTGAAATTTCCCCGGGGTCTCAGCTGTCGGGACACTTTGTGTCAAGCTGATGGCACTGTCTAGGAAGGTGGAGGAATCTTTCAGACTGTGTCCTAGCAGAAGTAGGTCACTGGGGCAAGAAGGAGGGAACTGGCTTGTTCAGACCGAACTCTTGGCTGCCTGATGCACCCACATATAAGCAGGGCTCATGCAGGCTCTCAGTGACACAGATCAATACACTGTGGCCATGTGGTCATTGCCAGGACAGTCTGAACCCAATGACTGTGACTGTGTGCTCTAAACAAAACTCTATTCCTTCATATTGACTGTGTCATGAATTTTGACACCTTGACGTAAAAATAATGTAAGTGTGCATCTGTGTGTGTGTGTGAGAGAGAGAGAGACAGAGAGACAGAGAGACAGAGGATAGAGAGAACATAAATAGAAAGAGACCAGAAGCGGGAGAAAGTGCACTATATCAAGTAGGTATAATTTGCTCCTTGAATCATATGACAGTCAATTGTTTGATTTATTTTCAATATTTGAATTCTTTAGAGTCATACAGCCTTATATTACATAGGTAAAGCTAATAGTCTAAATTTTCTATTAAGTAATAAATTGTCTTTATCCTTGAGAATTTCATAAATGTATACAATGAAACATGGCCATAAACTCTTCCATTTCACCCTCTGCTCTCCCCAAATTTCCTGGAAATAACCATCCCTCAAAATTCATATCCTCTTTCCCAACCCATAACCACTAAGCCCAATTAGCATTGGTTATGTACTTATGGGTGTGTGACTATCTACAGGCATGTGGGAATTCTACCAGTGACCAAACCCTCAGAGAAGAATGATTCTTTTCCCCCAGCAGCCATCAGCACCCGAAAACCTCCTCAGTAAGGGATTCTGTCTAGCTGGTGGTCCATTATAGACCTATGCAGGTGAACACAGCTGCTGTGATCTCCCGATTTCAGCAGCCACATCCTGTCCTGAAGGCAGAAAAGCACAGCCATTCTTCCCACCCTCTGGGTCTTATGCTCTTCCCACCTCCTTGTCCAAGATGCTTCCCAAGTCCCAGGAGTTTAAAGAGACTGAGTGCTCATCCATAAATGGGGCATCTTTATTGCTTCCCATGCTAAACTGCTCTCTTAAGATAC
>NC_141555.1:76923642-77011142 GCF_021556685.1 Rattus norvegicus
TTTGATCCAAAGGTCTGTCCGTGTACATTCACTGAATATTGGTCTAGTATCAGAAAGCTCTGGTTCATTGACATTGTTGTTCTTACGGGATTTTAAGCTCCTTCACCTCTTGTAATCCTTTCTCAAAATCTGCCAGCAAGAAGTCTGTTTCAGTTCACTGGTTTGCTCTAGCATTAACTTCTGTAGGTGACATGATCTACCTGTGTCTCTCAGGAAATATCTATGTCCAGTTGCTGGCAGATTGCACTTTTTAGCGACATCAATCTTATCTAGTTTTGGAGGATATATACATATACATATATCCTCTTTTAGGTGGCTCCAAGAACTATGTGGTTGGGTGGAGGCAACATGGATTCTGAGCAACTAGGTCAAGAATATAGAGTTCAGAAACGACAGTGCCAAATAAACTCCCTCCTGTTCTTATGAACCAATTGAAGTTGAGGTTTCACTTGCTCTCAAGCCATCCTTCTTTCTGCCCATCCCCCAGTATCTTATGTTTGGCCTTCAGAGAAATAATGGTAAAATGTATGACCCTCAAGTCTAGCAATGGGAACACAAAAAGGTAGATCGTGTAGTACCGATATTAAAAAGTACTAGAAACTGAATTCCATAGTTGTTTTGTCCTTTGCTTTTTTGAAAATTAAATTGGACACAGAAGTTTTGAGTACACATACAGGAATATTAATAAAGTATCTTATCATTGAATGTACAATGAGAAAGTGAAATACAATATTCATTCAGTTAAGGTCTGTAGGCAAAATTCTGGCCTTTGGGAAATAGAGAAATCCTGGGATATGAACTGTGTATCACAGGAATGAACCTGGGAAACAAAAATTATCTAGAACTATCTCCTCCACTCTATATTCCTAATTCGTTTCAAGCCGTGCTAAGCCCCTGACTAACTTTGTCCATTCAGAATATGTAACCTCTAATGAAGCAAAGAGAAATCTCTAGCTTTAAAGAGATGGAGTATGTAAAGGTTTCCACTGTTAGACAGGAGAAACTCCTGGAAATTGCACTCCAAATCTGTTCAATGTAAGGAAAGCTGTTCAGCAGGTAGGCCATGGCAGTTCTCAGTGACATCATCATTAGGACTCCCAGAAAAATCTCTTGTATCCTGGAGAGACCTCGCTTCTTCTGTGATGTCACCATTGTTGTACTGACTGCAACTGCCTATCAGATATTGCTTCAGTACCTTTGGGTCTTCAAATTGGCATCTAATGCATTGTAAATAGCCATTTGGGAGGGCAAACATAGAGGATGAAGTGATCAGACATGGGGTGTAGAAGGTGACCTTCTGTCTAGGTATAAAAAGAAGAAACACGTGGTCAATGGGAAAGATCCTTGAGTCTTGGGTAGGTGTTGAGTAGGTTCACTGAAGAGATAGCCTTGATCTGAGCCTTCCACATATGGGAATCAGGAGCTGGGAGCCCCTCAGAAGCATCTGGACTTCCCTGCTTGTTATTTTTCTTGGTAGTCAGTTAGTTTATATAATTCGTTTCTTTATCCCCAAAGCCAGGTTTTGGGAAGGGCACTCTAGTTTTTCCTGAGAGCTCATAGCTTTTATCCTTTTGTCAAAAAGGAAAAGGTCCTAACAGAAAAGGTAAGGCAAGTATTTTGTCTTCTGCACAGAGGAAATTCCTCCATGCATTGTATTCTAATAATGCAGTTTGTGTCTGGCACTGACAGCTGGAAGGGAGAAGTGCTTCTAGATGAGACTTCATCATATAAGTCTTTCAACTAGTAATACTCTGACTACCATTCCCTGACAGTGACCCCTTAAAATTCTGAGTCAATAGGTGTGAATAGCTGGAAGATTTCTTTTCTTTCATGTCTTTCATTTTTTTTAAAATTTTTAACTAATTTTATTGCTTTTTTAATTGGATATATCTAAATGTTCATTTAAAATATTTCCATTCCCAGTTTTCTGACTGAAAGATCCCTTACCGGTCCTCCTACACTTCTCTTATAACCACCCTTACTGCCCCTGGATATTCCCTTGAACTGGGAGTCAAAGCTAGGCAGAACCACGGGTTCTCCTTCCATTATCACCCAACAAGGCCATCCTCTGCAACATATGCAGTAAGAGCCGTAGGATTGTTCATGTCCATTGTTTGAATATTGGTCTACTACCAGAAAGCTCTGTTTCATTGGCATTGTTGTTCTTATGGGTTTGAAAGCACCTTCAACTCTTCTAAATCTTTCTCAAAATCTACCAACAAGAAGTTCGTTTTCGGTTCACTGGTTTGCCACTAGGGTTCATGTTGTGGTTCTCCCTGCAGTTTTCTGTGTTTGATGCAAATTCAACTGCCCCAAAGTCAGGTGCATAGTCCTGTACTCAGAACTCAGGTTACTTCACAAGAACTACCTCCCCATTGAATGTGTAAAGTATAAGTGAGTGGCAGGAACAGGACAGAAGGAGGGTTAATTTGTGAGGAGAAGGAAGAATGGTCAGTAGAGATGTTTGAAGGAAGAGGAGGACACTAGAGGGAAAAAGAGGATTGTAAGATGACAGAGTGAGAAGCCATGACAGGTGAATTTAAGATTCTGCTCTGTGTATTTACAAGTCGTTTTTAATATTCATAAGGGATGGGTAGTACCCTACGTGGTGTGTTTAAGTGGGCAATTATATCTAATCAACTAAATCAAAGATTATTGTGCTGTGTGTTTTTTATGTGAGGGTTTGAGTATGGGAGAGTGTGTGACGGCATGAAACACTGTGTAGCTGAGGAGTGGGAAGGTGTTTATGCCAAGATATCTAGCAGAGAATTTCAGACACTTCGGTGCCAGAGTTAGCAGGATAAAACAAAAATTTACTTTTTATTTTTATAGTTTTACAAGAATACAGTCACTTCCGTATATAATATGCTCTAGCTGTGTTTCTGAGGAAAAATCTATATTTGGTTCCTGGCAGAAAGCACTTCTTAGATTCATCAATCTTATCAGGTTTTGGTGATATATATGTAGGTGGCTCCTTCTGCTGCTTGGGTAGGGGGAATTTTCATATGGATTCTGTGTAACTAAGTCAAGAATGTAGAATCCACAAAGGACAATGCCAAATAGATTCCCTCCTGTTCTTATGAACCTATTGAATTTGAGGTTTCACTGGACCTCAAGCCATTCCTCTCACAGTCCTTCCTCTTCTATCTTATTATTCCTCAAGAAAAAATCATGGTAAAACATCCACAACCCTCTAGTCTGGCCATGGGAAAACAGTGAGGTAGATAATACAGAACAGATATCAAATGGGACTAGAGAACCTAATTCTATAGTCCATGTTGGCCTTCGCTTTACTGATATCTGGTAATTTTGGGATAAAATAAGGACTTGGGAGTTTATCATTTCAAGTAGCTACACAATATTTACACTGTTATACTCATTCTATAACTGGGCCACCTTTCTTGCCAAAATCTTTGCAGAAAATGGAATTGGAAAACAATTTTTGAGTACAAATTCAGCAATATTTATAAAGTCCCATATCGATAAATGTACATTAAGAAAGTGAAATACAATACTCATTCAATTGAAGGTCTGTAGGGAAAATACTGGCCTTTGGGAAATAGAGAAAACCTACAAAATTGTACTGTATTTCAAAGATTGTACCTGGGAATAAAGTTAATATCCAGAAGAATCTCCTCCACTCCATGTTACAAAATCTTTTCTACCCATTCCAAGCCCTTGACTAACTTTTTCCATTCAGAGCATGTATCCACTAATAAAGCAAAGAGAAGTGTCTAGCTTTAGAGAGATGGAGTACATAAAGATTTCCACTGAATCTCAGGAGACATAACAGGAAAGGGCACCCTCAAATCTGGTCAATGTAAGGAAAGCTGTTTAGCAGGTAGGCCATGGCAGTTCTCAGAGACATCATCATTAGGCCCTGCCTGAAAAATCTCCTGTAACCTGGAGAGCTTTATCTTCTTCTTTGATGTCTCTAGTGTTGTCAAGTCTGCATCTGCCTCTCAGGTATTCCTTCAGTACCTCTAGGGTTTAGTAATTGGCATCTAATTCAAAGTAAACAGCCATCTGGGAGTTAGAACAAAGAGGATGAAGAGATCAGAAATGGGGAGAAGAAAGCTGCCCTTCTGTCTTGTTCAAAAAAAAAGGAAGAAATATGTGTGCTTGGGAAAGCCCAGTGATGCCACGGTAGGTTTTGAGTGGTATTGCTTAACGGATAGCATCGATCTGAGCCTCCCACATATGGGAATCAGGAACTGGGGTCCTCTCAGAAGCATCCGGACTTCTCTGTTCTTATGGTTCCTGGAATTCAGAGAGTTTATATCATTCACTTCTTTATTGGAAAAGCCAAGTGATGGGAAGGGCACTGTTGTTTTCCTGAGAGCAAATGACCTTTATTCTTTTTCACAAGAAGAAAAAGGACCTACGGAAGAAAGGAAGGAAAAGTATTGTGTCTCTTGCTCAGAGTAAACTCCTCCATGCTCCTGTTTCTTATATTTTGCCTTAAGAAAGAATCATGATAACACATCTACAGCCTTCAAGTCTGGCCATGGGAACACAGTAAGGTAGATCGTGTAGTACCGATATCAAATATGACTAGAGAACAGAAATGTATAGTCCATGTGGACGTTTGCTTTATTGTTGTCTGGTACTCTTTGGATAAAATAAGGATTTGAGACTTTATCATTTGAAATAGGTACACAGTATTTGCACTGTTATACTCACTCTATAGCTGGGCCCACGTCATTGCCAAAATCATTGCAGAAAATGGAATAGTAAAACAGGATTTTTGAGTACACATTCAGGAATATTTATAAAGTCCCCTATCAAGGAATGTACAAATGATAAGTGAAATACAATATTCAATCACCTAAAGGTCTGTAGGGAATATACTGGGCTATACAAGGCAGAGAGAACTAGAAAATTGAACAGTATATCACAGGAATGGACCTGGAATTAAGTCCTCCTCTCCAAGTTCCCAGATCATTTCTACCCATACCAGGACCCTGACTAACTTTCTCCATTCAGAGCATGTAACCACTATGGAAGAAAAGAGAAGTCTCTAGCTTTATAGAGATGGAGTAATAAAGTTTTCCCCTGTGTCACAGGAGACATACCTGGAAACGGCACTCTCGAAACTGCTCAATGTAAAGAAAGCTGTTTAGAGGTAGGCCATGGAAATTCTCAGTTACATCATCATTAGGCCCTCCATGAAAAAATCTCTTGTATCCTGGAGATCCCTAGTTTCTCCTGTAATATCATGTTGTCATGTCTGCAATGCCTCTCGTATATTCCTTCAGTTCCTATAGGATTTAGTAATTGGCCTCTAGTTCAGAGCAAAGAGCATTTTGGGAGTGAGAACAAAGAGGATGAAAAGCTCAGAGATGGGGAGAAAGAATATGGCCTTCTGTCTTGGTATAAGAAAAAGGAGGAAATATGTCGACCCTGGGAAATCTCACTGAGTCTTTGGTAGGAGTTGAGTAGGTACGTTGAAGAGATACAATTGATCTGATCCTTCCACACATGGGTTCAGGAGCTCAGAACCTGTCAACACTAACTGGACTTCCCTGCTTCTAGTGATTCCTTGAACTCAGAGAGTTTATATCATTAATATATTTATCACAAAAGCCAGGTGTTGAGTAGGGCACTGTCCTTTTCCTTAGAGCTCATGCCTTTTATTTTTTTGCCCAAAAGAAAAGGGTCCTAAAGAAGAAGTGAAAGAAAATTATTGTATCCTCAGCTCAAAGTAAACTCCTTAATTATTGGATTACCTATGGTGCAGTTTGTGTCTGATACTGGTATTTGGGAGTTAGACATGTTTATAGTACATCATATCAGTCTTTCCACTAGGATTACTCTGACTGCCATTGCCTGATTGTGACCCTTTAGATTTCTCATTCAATATGTATGATTAGAAGGCAGTTTTCTTATCTTTAACTTATTTAATATTTATTATTTTTAGCAAGATTTTTTTTTTGCTTTTTTAATTTGATTTTCCATATTTACATTTCAAATATGTTTGCCTTTCCCAGTTTCCTGTCCATAAGATCCCTAACCAGTCCCCCTACCCGTCTTGTATAATCCCTCTTATTGCTCTTTGAAATTCCCTTGAATTGGTAATAAAACCTAGTTTAGACCAAGGGCATCTCCTTCCATTGGTGCACAACAAAACCATTCTCCGCTACATATGAAGTGGGAGCCATAGTTCTATCCATGTACAATCTTTGAATATTTGTATACAACCAGAAAACTCTGGTTCGATGGCATGGTTTTCCTTATAGGATTAAAGGCTCCTTCAGCTGTTGTAACCCTTCACAAAATCTACCAACAACCAATGGGTTTTCAGTTTACTGGTTTGCCACTAACATTCACTTCTGTATTTGACATGCTCTAACTGTGTCTCTCAGGAAAGACCTATATCTGTTTCTTCTAATCATGCAATTCTAAGATTCATCCATCTTATCTATTTCGGTGGCTAATATATCTATCTATATCTATTTCTATATCCATATCTATAATCTGTATATCTATATATCTATATATCTATATATCCATATATCTATATAACTATATATCTATATATCTATATCTGTATATCTGTTTATCTATATATCTATATATCTACATATCATCTATATATACAAATATATATCTATATCATCTATATACACACATTTATATGTATATACACACACACATATATATATATGTACATATATATATATATATATATGTAAATTATAGCTATGAAATTAGATGGAATTTTAACATGGATTCTGGGATACAAGATCAAGAAAGTAGAATCCACAAATGACAGTTCTATATAGACTCTCTCCTGTTCTTATGAACCTAATGAAGCTGAGGTTTCACTGGACCACACTCTATTCCTCATCCTGCACATCCTCCTGAATCTTATGTTTGGCCTGAGGAAAGGATCAGGGTAAAACATCAAAAACCTTCAAATATTGTCATGGGAACATAGTAAGGTAGATAATGCAGAACTGATATCAAATGGGACAAGAGAACCAAATTCTATAGTCCATGCTTTCCTTTGCTTTAATGATGTCTGGTAATTTTTGGATAAAATAAGTGTTTGGGAGTTTATCATTTGAAGAAGGTACACAGTATTTACACTCTTATACTCACTCTCTAGCTGTGCCCCCTTTGTTGACAAAGTCATTGCCAATATTGAATTGGAAAACAGAATTTTTGAGTACACATTCAGGAATATGTATAACGTCCCCTCTCAAGGAATGTAGACAAAATAGTTAATACAATATTTATTCAATTGAAGGTCTGTAGGGAAAATACTTGCTTTGGAGATACAGAGAAAACCTAGGAAATTGAAGTGTATGTCACAGGAATGGACCTGGGAATAAAATTATTATCCAGAAGAATCTCCTCCACTCCATGTTCCTAAATCTTTTCTTCCAATGCCAAGCCCCTAACTTTCTCCATTCAGAGAATGTAACCACTAATGAAACAATCGAAGTACTTAGCATTGGAGAGATGTAGTATGTAAAGGTTTCCACTGTGTCACAGGAGACACTCATGGAAAAGACACCCTCGAAATTGGTCAATGTAAGGAAAGCTGTTTAGCAGGTAGGCCATGGAAGTTCTCAGTGACATCATCACTGGGTCCTGCCTGAAATATTCTTGTATCCTGGAGAGCCCTAACTGGTTCTGTGATGTTTCTAACATTGTCCTGACAGCACCTGCCTCTCGAATATTCCTTCAGTACCTCTAGGGTTTACTAATTGGCCTCTAATTTAGAGTAAACAGCAATTTGGGAGGGAGAAGAAAGAGGGTAAAGAGAATAGAGATGGGGAGAAGGAAGCTGGCATTATGTCTTGGCATAAAAGAAAAGAAAAACTATGTGGTTCTTGTGAAAACACCCTGGGATGATGGCTTTAGTTCTTTCGTTCTGTGGGTTAACCAAGATCATGGAGAAGTTGCTGAACATCCTAAAGACCTTTGGGCAGATGATAAATATTCTAGATACCCCTTTTTAGATTTTGATGGTCCTGGGGATGCTATTGCTGATGGTAAATTTTTCCCAGGAAGAGTCATAGAACCAGATTGATTTTTTTGATGCTTTAGAGGACATGGAATTTTTCTGATATACTTGGGCTAATGGCACAAGGTCTAAATGATTTTTTTTTCGATGTGGACTTTCCATCATACCTTTGGAAATATAAAAAGTGTTATTGTATTTTGGAGTATAATTTTCACAATGACAAATTACTTTGAGGACGGAGAACACTTTCTGGAACCCTAGAGAGGGGTGAAGAAATTCCCTGAAACCCTAGGGCAGGTTGGTGAACATGCCTTTTTGGTAGAAGGCGGAGGTACTTGAGCATCCTGGGACAATATGGTATATCCAGCATGCCCTTGTAAGGATTGGCAGCTTTCCACAATTCCTTCATCATTTTTGGAAAATTTCAAGACCCTTTGGACAGATGGAGAACGTGTGGGACTCACGTGAGGAATATTGTAGCTTTTGGTGTCTCTTTGGCAGCAGAAGATGGCAAAGGATCCCTTTTGGCAGAAGGGGTAATGTTGAAACTGTCTTCCTTAGAGGAGAAATTTCTCAAGAGTCCATCAGAAGGATCAAATCTTAACCCTTTGTTTCTAGAAACTGGATGCCTGTGGCACATTTTGGTAGAGGGAGAATGTTGACTATTTCTCCCCAGAGTGGACATGTGAAATAAATCTACTTGGGTACATGGAGATAGTTGTAAAGCATGCTGTTCAGATGCAGTAAATCCTAAGACATCCTTCTCAGATGAGGAAGGTCTTAATGTACCGTGTATATGTTTAGAAATGCTGACTGTGACATCAGAATGGGGGGTAGGGATTAGAACTACCTCAGAAGATGTGACCTCTCCTAGAGCATCATGGACATATGTGAGAGGGCTGAGAGCCTCATGATCAGATAAGGATGTTTCTAGATATTTTTGTGTAATTGAGGAAGTTCCAAAAAAAATTTCTTCTGCTGGAGAAGTGGAAATAGAGTTCTGTGTAGAAGTGGCAGGTTCCAAAGCCTGACTGGTAGGCAAAACAGGGTCCAAGGCCCCTTCAGAATATAAGGTAAAATCCAAAGTCTTTGATGTACTTTGCAGATGTTTTGGGCCCGATTTTGGGTATAAAAAAGGACTGGCAACCATTTGTGCATATTTGTAAGAGTGCGTAGCATCTTCTGTATTTGGGGAAGATGGCCTGATCTTGAGGAGATAAGGAAGTTCAAATAGTCCCCCGTAAACCTGCAGAGGTCATATGCATTCTTTTGCACAAATGGAAAACAAGGAATCAATTTCCTCAGATATCAAGGATGCTACAGCCACTAGTGTTTGCATTTCATGTTCCACCACTCCTGGTTCACATACGGTTTGATCCATAATGTTTTCTACAGATGGAATATGTCCAAGAAAATCTTTTGTATATGTGCACATCAACCAGCCGTTCCTAAGATGTGGCTGTGGGTAGAATTCCTTTAGTAGATGTTTCTTGTCCCACCGTCTCTTAATGAGATAGAGTACTACTCAGAGAATCCTGCTTAGTTTTGGAAAATTCTAGCTTCTCTGATGTATCTGTGAAAATTTTGGAGCCTCTCCTTTTGGACAGTATGACCTAGAGTCCCCTGTGGAGAAAGGGGATATTTACTCTTCTCCATACATTGTGTAAATATGGAGTCTGAGGTAATGTCTGTCTTTTTCTCTGAGCTGTGTTCCCTGTAGTGCAAAATGCTGGGTCCTCATTCCATATCCAGTTTGCTAATTTGTGTCTTTTTAGGGGGCAATTGTGTTCTTTGATGTTTAGAGATATTTAGGAATAGTGATGGTTGCTTTCTGTTTTTTCATAATTTGAAGTTAGTTTATGTTTGTGTGCTTCTCTTCTCTGTTTTGTTGAGAAAAGTTTAATTTCTTTCTTTATCTATGGTTTTACTTTGCCACAATGTGTTGGACTTTGCCATTGATTATCCTTTGTAGGACTGGATATGTGGAACGATACTGTGTAAATTTGGTTTTGTCATGGAATATCGTGAAGCCCGTTAAGCTCCTCTGCTTCTCCAGCCCTTCCCTCAGCTCTCCAGTGGAACTCACTGAGCTCCATCCAATGTTTGGCCGTGCGTCTGTGCAGCTGTTTCAGTCGGCTGCTCCATTGTGCCTTCCAGAGGAAAATAATGCTACCCTCCTGTCTGCAAACACAAGAAAGGACCATTAATAATGTCAGGGTTTGCCGTCTGCCCATAGGATAAGTCTCACATCCGGCCACTTATCCTTTGACCATTCCCTCATTTCCTCTTCCATCTCTGTCCCTGTGTCTCTTACAGAGGGGGCAATTTCTGGGTCAAAATTTTGGGGGTGGTTTGTGTCCTTAACCTTCCACCATAGGTCCTCCGTGGCTACGGAAAGTGACCATTTCAGTATCTGTATCCGCATTGCTACGAGTCTCAGCTAAAGTCACCCTCATCGATGCCAGGGTAGCCTCACCCATCCCAGATTGCAGGCAAATCATAGAGATAGCGCCCACCCTGGACAGTCACTGATTTCAGTTTATTCTCTTGGCCCTCTGTCCCTTTTGCACGCCTCTCCCAAGAAATGATTCTCAAACCCCATATCCCTTCCCATTCCCTCACCACCCAATCCTTTCCTTCCATCTGCCTCCTCTCATTATTTTATTCCTCCTTCTGAGTGAAATCAAAGCATTTTTCTTGGATCTTTCTTCATGTTTAGCCTCTTTGGTTCTGTAGATCGCAGCGTGTGAATTCTGTACTTTATGGCTAATACCCTCTTTTAATCCCTTAAATTTAATCATGTACATGTTATTTTGGGTCTCAGTTACCTCATTCAGAACAATACTTTCCCATTCCATCTACTTGACCGCATCTTCACAATGTCCTTATTTTTCATAGCTGCGTAGTATTCCATAGTGTAAATGAACCACATATTCTGTAGCCATTCTTTCATTGAGGGGCATCTCGGTTATTTCTATTTTCTACTCATTATGAAGAATGAAGCTAGGAACATGATGGAGCACGTGTCTTTGCGGTATGGCAGATGTCTTTTCAGACATAAGGCCAGGAGTAGTACAGCTAGGTCTATAGGAAGAATATTCCTCGTTCTTTCAGAATCCACTGAATAGATATGCAATGTCATTATTCAGTTTTGATCTTCCCCGGCAAACGGTATTTGTATCCTTATATTTATCAGCTTCCTCAAAGGAGGATGCCTCTAACTAGACCTCTATCATGTATTAAGGAGATCGCATATGAACTTTCTGTCTATTTTAATTGTTCAGTAAATGCTAGAGCCTATGACAGGGAGCCAGAGAGGAAATTTGATAATGGAGGGTGGAGGATGGGGTTAGGTAGAGAGTCAGAATAGAGTAAGAGAGGTATAGTATTATTACTATATAATAATTTAATATACTAACATAATATATAAATATTAATTATATTGAATCATGATATTAATATTTAATAATTTAATATATTAGTGTACTATATCTTTATTTATTATTTATTATAATAATATAATTCAATATATTAATATACTAGAGTAACATTTATTATATATTATCATAACGTTGATATATAACAATTTAATATGTTAATATAGTATATTAATATTACTTATATTATTATAATGTTAGTATATAATAATTTAATATATTAATTTATTACATAATATTTTATATATGTATATACACACACACACATATAAATATACTGCATGCTATGCAACATCCACAAAGTTAACTCCAAGTGAGCTCGCATGTTAATGGGAAATCCTGAGGGCAGAATATTTTTTTTCAGTTTTGTTTGCTTATATGGTGGATCACTTTGATGGGTTTTCCTAGATTGATCAACTCCCACAAACTCAAGAGGAAGCCTACATGATGGCACTGAATGGCGGTTTTGATATGCCCTTGGATATTATTTTGGAGCATTTTACCTAGTAATTTTTCCACCAATGTTCGTAAGGGAAATTCGTCTGAAATTCTTCCTTGTTGAGTCGTTTGTGATTTAGGTGTCAGGGTGACAGTGGTGACATGGAATCAGTTTGGCTACTTTCCTCCTGTTTCTGTTTTTTGGAGTAGGTTGAGAATTCTTTGAAAATCTGGTACGAGTCTGTACTCAAACAATCTGGCCCTGGGGCTGTTTCAGTAGGGAAACTTAATTACTGTTTGTGTCTCTTTAGTTGTTATAGAGCTATTTACATAGTTTACCCTACCTGAATTTACCTGTGATCAGTGTAATCAGTCTACACAATCATTCACTTTGTTCAGAGCTTCTAATTTTTGAGACAGCAGGTATTTGAAGTGAGACCTAAAGATTCTGTGACTTTCATCAGTGTCCATTGATACGGCTCCCTGGTTCAATTCTGTTTTTGTTATTTGTATGATTTCTCTCCACCTATTAGATTATCTGTCTGTGTGTTTGTCTGTCAGGTTGATGTTCCAAGGAACCAACTCTTGGTTTGTTTTTTTTTTTTTTTTTTGATCTTTGTATTCTCTTTGTTTCTGATGGATCACTTTCACCCTGAGTCTGATGATTTCTTGCTGTCTCCTCCTTTAACATGTATTTGCTTCTTTTTATTTTAGAGATTTAGGGTGTGCTGTGAAGTTGCTAGTGTGTGGTCTCTCCGGTTTCTTTATGAAAGTGCCCAGTGCTGAATATGCAAGTTCCTCTTAGCACTGCTTTCCTTATGTCCCTTAAGTTTGAAGAAGCTGTGCCTTCATTTTCATTAAATTCTAGGAACCCTTTTTGTTTTTCATGTCTTCTCGGAACTGGTTGTTTTTCAGTTGCGAGCTATTTAATTTCAATGAGTTCATACACTTTTTCTTATTGTTGAAGTCCAGTTTTAATCCGTGGTGATCTGAAAAGATCCAATGGTTAGCACAGTCTTTCTGTATCTGATCTGGCTTGTTTAGAGTGGGAGAACATGGTCAGTTTATGATAAGGGTCCATGAGGTACTGAAAAGAAAGAGTGTACTTTTGTGTTCGAGTAAACTATTCTGTAGATATCATTGAGGTCAATCTAATTGAACCCCGTATTAGTTACATCATTTATATTTTTTTAGTTTCTGTCTCAATGACCTGTCCTTGGTGAGAGTGGGACATTGATGTTCCCCACTATTAATATTTGAGGTTCGATGTGATATTTAAGCTTCAGGAATATTTCTCTCACCAATGTTGCTGCTTTTGTCTTTGACACATAGACATCCAGAACTGAGATGACATCTTGGTGGATTTTTCTTCTGATGCATATGAATTGTCCTTCCCCATCTCTTTTGATTACTTTTGGTTGAAAGTCTGATTTGCCGGATGTTAGAATGGCTACATCTCGTTTCTTGTGTCCATTTGCTTGGAAAACTTTGCCGATCCCTTAGTCTGAGGTTGTGTCTATCTCGGCTGCTAGATTGTGTTTCTTGAGTGCAAAAGAAGGATGGATCCTGTTTTTAAATCCACTGTATTAGCCTGTGTCCTTTTACTGCTGAGTAGAGGCCATTAATGCTTAAAGGTATTAATGAGAAGTGATATTTAGTTCATGCTATTTTGATGTTACAGGAGCAGTGCTTTTTCTTTGCTTGCATGTTTTTTGGTTTTTGTTTTTTCGATTGGGATGTTTGAGTGTTTTTGTGAGTATTAGATCTGTTCTGTAGGGTGCATGATTTTTTTGTTTGCATGTTTTTGTTTTTTGTTTTTTGTTTTGGAGAGCTGTAAGAGTATGCGTGAGAATATGAGATCCCTTCTGTAGGTTATGCTATGTAATTATTAATATCTAGTGGGAGGCAGGGACGGTTCAATTTCTTAAAATCCATCAATATAATCTACTATATAATGAAACTGAAAGAAAAAAATCACATAATAATCTCATTAGGTGCTGAAAAAGCTTGCAAAAATATTCCAAACCCCCTTCATGTTAAAAGCATCAGAGAGATCAGTGATACCAGTCCTATGCAGAAACATAGTAGAAGCAATGGACAGCAAGCCAGCACGCAACATCAACCTAAATGGAAAGAAACATAAAGAAATTCCATTAAAGTTAAGGACAATGTAAGGATGCCCACACTTCCTACTCAGTATAGTATTTGAAATTCTATCCAGGTTAAAATCATGGTTCAAATTTGGTTCTGACATGGAGTATGGCCAAGGCCTGTGAAGGACGAATGACACAGAGCTTTAGAACTCCTGGGGTATGGCACACTCTTCCGCCCAGTCCCGTTGGACCTTGGAGAGTCAGGAACCCAACGAGGACTTCATGCAGAGGGTCACTCGGTTTTTGCACTCATATCTCTCTTAATCTAAGAAGTGCATGAAAATCCTCATGGAGCTTCACACCACTCACAGGGCAGCGCCATTGGTATTTGCAATAACAGTGGTCAAGATCTTTTAGGATTTGCCTCTGGGGCAGATCAGTGCTTCCATCATTTCCCGAGGAAATGTAGAATGGTCAGCGACGACCGCCAACCTTAAAACACATTTGGAAAAGTAAATTGCTTGTGAAGCTGACTAAGATGTTGTCCCTACTGACTCTGAGGTAATAACAAATTTATGTAACAGTTTGAGGTTTGGAAAGGCTGGGACCTTTTAAGGTCAGGGATCAAGAACAATGGCGGCACAGGCTAATGGTGTGACTGTCACAAAGGCTGAACTGTTGATGACTGATTTCTGTCCCAGGTTTAGCCTCAGTTCCTGATAGGTTTTAATAAGGATTGCCAATCACAGATGTGCATTCTGATCATTTAAAGCAGATATGACATTTTTATACAGATATTTAGATTTCTGTTTTTTTTAAAGATTCTTGAGTACTGTTAAAGATAAATAATACAATATTTAAACATTTCTCTGTAAATTGAAATTGATTACTTATGATGTTACCCTGGCCTTGGGAGGAATTTGATTTCTTTAGGTGTACTATGTAATATTTGTTCTAATACAGTATTGGGTATCGTTTTTTCAGCACTATGCAAGAAAATAAAACTAGAACATGATCACATTTGTGTAATATAATATTCAATAAATTAATGGTCTATATGGAAAATACTGCCTGTCGGGAAAAAGAGAAAACCTAGAAAATTGAACTGTATGTCACAGGAATGAACCTCGGAATAAAAATATTATCTAGAAAAATCTCCTATACTTTATTTTCCTAAATCATTTCTACCCATGCCAAGCCCCTGACCAACTTTCTCCATTCAGAGTAAGTAACCACTATTGAAGACAAGAGAAGTCTCTAGATTTAGAGAGATATAGTATGTAAAGGTTTCCACTGCGTCACAAAAGACTCAGCTGGAAAAGGCACTCTCAAAATTGGTCAATGAAAGCAAAGCTGTTCAGCAGGTAGGATGTGGAGCTTCTCAGTGACACCATCATTAGGCCCTCCCTGAAAAATCTCTTGTAACCTTGAGAGCTCTAGCTCCTTCTGTGAGGTCACAAGTGCTGTTGGGACATCACTTGCTTCTTAGATATTCCTTCAGTACCTCTAGGGCTTACTAATTGGCCTTTAATTCAGAGTGAACAGCCATTTTTGAGGGAGAAAAGGAGGATGAAGAGATCAGAGGTGGAAAGAAGGAAGATGCCCTTCTGTCTTGGTGTTAAAAAAGGAAGAAATACGTGGTCCATTGGAGAGCTAAATTAGTCCTGGGTAGGTTTTTAGTGGGTTCCCTGAAGAGACAGCCTTGATCTGAGTCTTCCACATATGGGAATCGGGAGCTGTGAGCCTCTCAGAAGCATCTGGACTTCCCTGTTCTTATGGCTCCTGGAAATCAGAGTGTTTATATCATTCATTTCTTTATTCCACAAGCCAATATTGGGAAGGGCACAGTTGTTTCCTGAGAGCTCGTGACTTTTATTCTTTTTGTCATGAAGATAAAGGTCCTGAGGAAGAAGGGATGAACAAGTATTGTATTTTCAGCTCAGAGTAAACTCCTCCAGGCTTTGGATCCCTATAGTGCTGTTTGTGTCTGACACTGATATCTGGGATAGAGAAGTGCTTCTAGTTGAGATTTCATCATCTCAGTCTTTCAGTAGTATGACTCTAACTACCATTTCCTTACAGTGACCCTTTACATTTCTGAGTCAATAGGTGAGATAAGCTAGCAGTTTCTTTCTTTTATTTCTTCCATTTTTTTTCATTTTTTATCAAATTTTATTGCTTATTTAATTGGATATTTCTATATTAACATTTCAAATGTTATTTTCTTTCACAGTTTCCTGTCAATAAGACCCCTAACTGGTCCCACTACCCTTCTTCTATAACCTCCCTTACTGCACCTTGACATTCTTTGAACTGGGAGTCAAACCTGGGAAGGACCAAGTTCTTCTCCTTCCATTGGTGCACAATAGGGCCATCCTCTGTAACATATGATATTGGAGCCATAGTTCTGTCCATGCACAGAATATTGGTTTAGTACCAGAAATCTCTGTTTCTTTGGAATTGCTTTTAGTATGGAGTTGAAAGCCCCTTCAATTTCTTTGGAGCCATGTCCTTGCCGTCCTCCAATGTTTATGTTATTATTATGGTTAGAATTAAGTATGACTATTTTCATGGAAAATCCCCACCCAGCTGCAGAATACTAATACACATCTGGTGGTCAAGAAAAATAATAATATTTCAAAGTTGTCCTGCTGACTAATAATATGACAAACCTGTGACATTTCTGATATTATGTCAACATCAGCTGACTCCCTGACCACACCAATACTGTATCTTTGGCCTGAGTAAATGTTTCTTACTTCTCGCCTCCCTCTGTTACCCCAGTTATGGTATAAATTCATCCTTGGAGGAAAATAAAATATTTGCCTTGATCAGACTCCTGTCTTAACGTCCTTCTTTGCGACCCTTGTCCCCAATTCTATTCCTGGCACCCTCAGACCTCTCACTTACAAATGGCTACGAATGTGCAGCTCTTTGAAGATGTTCTTGAGGAGAACGTCTGTCACTGTGAATAGGCTGGTCTGTCTTTTTGTTTGTGGAAGCCTTCGTTCCCCCTTGGAGCTTTTGCTCCCACCCCCGTCCCATCCCAGAGCTTTTGCTGAGTGATGGAACAAGCATTCTACAGTCATCTTTTGTGACATGTCTCAGGGAGTCACTCAGGACACAAATAGGGTTAAAATTTAAAAAAAAAATCTTAATTTTGTAAAAATATTTGTCCATAGTTCCCCCAGGAGGGAACAACTGATTCAAAAGATAGTACAGAGTTAGTGATTGTTTAATGGATGGGCTAACCCTTTTACTGAAGTCTACCCCCTGTAATGAATAAATGTTGTGTGGTTTATGGGTACAAGGTTGGCTCTCCTTGTATGGATGAGCAACCTCACGTACGTGGATTTAAAACCTTATACCCTCATGTTACTGCAGTGTTCACTTTGACAATCTGTGCTCCGTGATTGTGCTCCAGAAGTGGTCCACTATGGGGTCTTACAACATTTTGGTCCATCACAGGGAACTCTGTTCCCTCCAGACCACAATTGGCGAAGAGATCAGAGGTAAGCTCGAGCAAATCTGTGTTTTGTGTTCTGTGTTACTTTCTGTTTTGTCTCTGTGTCATGTCTGGTTTTTGTTTCATGTTGACTTGTGTTGTCTGCCTCTGATGGCTGGAGTGTTTGAGTCACCACTGGAGAGGATTGAGAGTCCACTTGGTAGTCGCTATTGGTCCTGTTAGGGGCTTACGGCTGTGACAGGACGACTTGCTAGTTTTCACAGGCCGTAGGCCCTAGAGGGTGCTCTAGGAGGAGAAAGGAATCTAGAGGACCCTCTAGAAACCCATTGCAATGCCCTTGAAGCCCTCCATTGTGTAGATGTCATTATTATTGTTAGAATTAACAATAGGTTCATGTTAACCTAGTTAACAATTAACTAGGTTCATGAAAAATCCCCAGCCAGCTGAAGAAGACTAATACAAATCTGGTGGTCAAGAAAAATAATAATATGATAATGTTGTCCTGCTGATTAATAATACGACAAACCTGTGAACTTTCTGACGTCCTTTCAACATCAGTTCCATAACCAAATGAATCCTGTGTTCTTGCCCTGCGTAAATGTTTCCTACGTCCCCCTCCCTCTGTAACCCCTGTGATGTTATAAATTCAGCCTTGGAGAAAAATAAAATAGATGCCTTTTTCAGGCTCTTGTCTTGGCATCCTTCTTGCGTCCTTTGTCCCACATTCTCTTCCAGGTACCTTCGGAATGCTCACTTACACAGCATTTGTAATCCTTTCTCAAAATCTCAACAGATCAGTTGTCAGTAAACTAGTTTGCCACTAGCATTAACTTCTGTATTTGATAAGTTTAGCTGTGTCTCCCAGGAAAGATCTATATCCGGTACCTGGAAGCATGTACTTCATTCATCAATCATATCTAGTTTTGGTGATATATATATATATATATATATATATATATATATATATATATATATATAGTGTCTCCTACAGCAATGAGGTTAAGTAGAATTTTAGCATGGATTCTGAGCAAGTAGTTCAAGAATGTAGAATCCACAAATGACAATGCCAAATAAACTCCATCCTGTTCTTATGAACATATTGAAGTTGAGGTTTAACTGTACCTCAAGCCATTCCTCTCCCTGCCCATCCAAATGAATCTTATGTTTTGTCTGAAGAAAGAACCATGATAAAATATCCAAAAACCTCAAGTCTGGCCCTGGGAAAACCAAAGGTAGATTTATAGAACTTATATCTATTGGGACTACAGATCTGCTTTCTAAAGTCCATGTTGTCCTTTGCTTTACAGATGTCTCATAATTTTTGGATTAAATATGCATTTAGAGTTCATTATTTGAAGTAGGCACACAATATTTTCACTGTTCTGTTCACTCTATAGCTCTACCCCCTTTGTTGCCAATATCTGGGAGTAAGAGGTGCTTCTAATTGAGACTTCACCATCTCACTATTTCCAATATTATTTCTCTGACTACCATTCCCTGACATTGACCCATTAGATTTCTCAGTCAACAGCTGTGTTTAGCTGGCAGTTTTCTTTTCATTTATTTCTTATATTTTTTTTTATTTTTTTACAAATTTTATTTGTTTTTTTAATGTATATTTCAATATTCACCTTTATAATATTATTTCCTTTAAGAGTTTCCTCCCATAAGATCACTAACTGGTCCCTCTCCACTTCTTCTATCACCCCCTTACTGTCCCTTCTAATTCTCTTTAACTGTGAATCAAACCAAGGGAGGATCAAGTGGTTCTTCTTCCATTGGTGCCCAACAAGGCCGTTTTCTGCTACATATGCAGTTGGAGACATAGGTCTGTTCACGTTTAGTCTTTCAATATTAGTCTCATACCAGAAAACTTTGATTCATTAGCAATGTTGTTCTTATGGTGTTGAAAGTCCCCTCAGCTCTTGTTAGCCTTTCTCAAAATCTACCAACAAGAGGTCCATTTTCAGTTCACAGATTTGCCACTAGCATACACTTTTGCATTTGACATGATCTAGCTATGTCTCTCACAACATAGCTATATCCGTTTTCTGGCAGAATGCACTTCTTAGCTTCATCAAGTATAATTGGTGACAGATATATATATATATATATATATATATATATATATATATATATATATATATATATATATACACACACACACTTTTGGTGCCTACAGCTTTTTGGTGGATGGAATGTTAACATGGATTCTGTGCTACTAGGTCAAGAATGTAGAGTTTACAATGACAATGTTAAATAGACTCCCTCCTGTACTTGAAGTTCAGGTTTCACTGTTCCTCAAGCTTTCTTAACCCTGCCCATCCTCCTGTTTCTTATATTTGGCTTTAAGAAAGAATCATGGTAAAATATCTAAAACCTTCAAGTCTGGCCATGGGAACACAGGAAGGTAGATAGTGTGGTACAGATATCAAATGTGACTAGAGGTCGGAATTTATAGTCAATATGGTCCTTTGTTTTATTGATGTCTGGTAATTTTTGGATAAAATAAGGATTTCTGTGTTGATCATTAGAATTATGTACGAATATTTCCACTGCTATATTGACTCAATAGCCAGGCCAAGTTTGTTGCCGAATTCATTGCAAAAAAAAAAAAAGGGAATTGGAAAAATGAAATTTTGAGTACACATGCAGGAATATATATAATGTCCCCTGTCAATTAATGTACAATCAGATAATGCAAAACAATGTTCACTCAATTAAAGGTCTGTAGGGAAAATACTGGCACATGGAAAACTGAGGAAACCTAGGGAATAGAACTGAATGTCACAGGATTGGACCGGGGAATAAAATTATTCACCAGAAGGATCTCCTTCACTCCTTGTTCCTATTACTTTTCTAACCTTGCCAAGCCCCTGACGAACTTCTCCATTCAGAGCATGTGACCACTAATGAAGCAGAGAGAAGTCCCTAGCTTAGAGAGATGTAGCATGTAAAGGTTTCCACTGTGTCACAGGAAACACTCCAGGAAAGGGCATCTCCAAATCTGGTCAATGTAAGGAAATCTGTTCAGCAGGTAGGCCATGGCGGTTCTCAGTAACATCATCAATAGGCCCTCCCTGAAAAATCTCTTGTAACCTGGAGAGCCTTAGCTTCTTCTGTGAGGTCACAAGTGCTGTTGTGACTGCAACTGCCTCTCAGATATTCCTTCAGTACCTCTACGGTTTACTAATTGGCCTCAAATTCAGAGTAAACAGCCATTTGAGAAGGAGAACAAAGAGAATGAAGAGATAAGAGATGGGCAAAGGAAGCTGGCCTTCTGTCTTGTATAAAGAAAGGAAGGGAGATGTGGTTTATGGGATAGCTCAGTGAGACATGGGTAGGCGTTGAGTGGGATAACTGAAGAGAAAGCCTTTATCTGACCCTTCCACATATGGGAATATGGAGCAGGGAGCCTCTCAGAAGCATCTGGACTTCCCTTGTTGTTATTTTTCTTGAAAGTCAGATAGTTTATATCATTAATTTCCATATCCCAAAAGCCAAGTGTTGGAAAGGGCAAAGTTGTTTTTCTGAGAGCTCATGGCCTTTGTTTTTTTGGGCCAGGAGGAAAAGTTCCTTAGGAAGAAGGGAAAGACAAGAATTGTGTCCTGAGCTCAGAGTAAACTCTTTCATGCTTTGGATTCCTATAGTGCAGTTTGTGTCTGTCACTGATATCTGGAAGAGACAAGTGCTTCTACCTGAGATTTCATCATCTCAGTCTTTCCACTAGTATTACTCTACCATTCCCTGACAACGACACTTTAGATTTCTGAATGAATAGTTCTAATTAGCTGGCAGATTCTCTTCTTTTATTTCTTTCATTTTTTATCATTTTTTAACAAATTATATTGCACTTTTAATTGGATATTTATATATTTACATTTAAAATACTATTTCTTTTCCCTATTTCTTGCCCATAAGATCCCTAATCGGTCCCACTCTCCTTCTTCTATAGGCTCACTTACTGCGCCTTCACATTCCCGTTAACTGGGATCAAAACTAGGGAGGACCAAGGGCTTCTCCTTACATTGGGACCCAAACAGGTCATCCTCTGCTACAGATGCAATTGAGTCCGAGGTCTACCCATGTATAGTCTTTGAATATTGGTTTAGTATATATATATATATATATATATATATATATATATATATATATATATATATAATTTGTTGGTTCCTACAGCTGTGACATCATGTGGAATTTTAATTTGGATTGTGAGCAACTAGGTCAAGAATGTAGAATCCACAAATGACAATGTCAAATAGACTCCCTCCTGTTCTTTTGAACCTATGGAAGATGAGGTTTCACTGGTCCTCTAGCCGTTCTTCTCCCTGCTCATCCTCCATTATCTTATGTTTGGCCTTAACAAAGAATCATCGTAAAACATCCAACCCTCAAGTCCTGCACAGGAACACATTAAGGTTGCTATTGTAGTACTGATAATAAATGGGAATAGAGAACTGAATTCTATAGTCCATGTGATCCTTTGCAGTATTGATGTCTAGTAATCTTTGGATAAATTAAGGATTTGGGAGTTTATCATTTGAAGTAGGTACACAATGTTTACACTGTTATACTCACTCTAGAGCTGGGCCCACTTTGTTGCCAAAACCATTGCAGAAAATGGAATTGGAGAACTGAATTTTTGAGTACACATTGAGGAATATTTATAAAGTCCCCAATCAAGGATTGTACAATAAAAAAGTGAAATACATATTCATCCAATTAAAGGTCTGTATGCAAAATAATGGCCTTTGGGAAACAGAGAAGACCTAGAAATTTGAACTGTATGTCACAGTAATAAAACTGGGAATAAAAATATTATCTGGAAGAATCTCCTCCACTCCATGTTCCTAAATCATTTCTACCCATGCCAAGCCCCTGACTAACATTCTCCATTCAGAGCATGTAACCACTAATAAAGCACAGAGAAGTCTCTAGCTTTAGGGAGATTTAGTAAATGAAGGTTTCCACTGTGTACCAGGAGTCACTCCTGGAAAGGGCTCCCTTGAATCTGGTCAGGAAATTGTTCAGCAGGTAGGCCATGGCAGCTTTCAGTGACATCAGCATTAGTCCCTCCCTGAATAATCTCTTGTATCCTGCCTCTCAGATATTCTTTCCTTACGTCTAGGATTTGTATAGTGGCCTCTACTTCAGAGTAAACAGCCTTTGGAAAGGAGAACAAAGATGATGAAGAGATCAGAGACGGGGAAAAGGAACCTGGCCTTCTGTCTTGTTATTAAAAAAAGGAAGAAATACGTGGCCCATGGGAAAGCTCAGTGAGTCCTGTGTAGGAGTTGAGTGGAATCGCTGAAGAGATAGCCTAGACCTGAGCCTTCCACATATGGGAATAAAGAGATTGTAGCCTCTCAGAAGCATCTGGACTTCCCTGGTTTTTATGGTTCCTGGAAGTCAGAGATTTTATATTATTACTTTCTTTATTCCAAAAGACAGGTTTTCATCTTGGCACACTGGTTTTCCTGACAGCTCATGGCTTTTACTCTTTTCGCCTGTTTCCCGTCTTTCTGCTGGCCTCCGGTTTCAGTTCTGTTTTCCCACATAATATAAAATCATGTCCCCTCTCCCCAAACCTCTATCCTTTATCCCTCCTCAGTCCCACCCTCCATCTCCACGTCTGGTTTCTTTCTACTCCCTCCAAATTGGATTGCAATGTTTCCACTTGCACCCTATTCCTTGATGAACTTTTTGAGTTCTGTAGCCCGTGTCTTGAGTATTCTTCACTATTATTGTCTAATTTCCACATATTATTGAGAATATCCAATGACTGTTCTTTTGGGTCTGATTTACCTCACACAAAGTAATATTTTTTTTTAACAAAAAATGGATAATTCCATCCATTTCCCTACAAAGCTAAGGAAGACACTTTAAAAAAATATAAGGGACTTTTCTTACTTACATTTCAAATTTAATTCCACTTCCCGGATTCACGTCCAAAATCCACCATCCACTCACCTCCCACCCCCCTTATGGTTATAGCCCCACATATTCTTCTTACCACCACCCATATTACCCTGCACTGGGTTCCAAACTTGGCATGACCAAAAACTTCCCCTTCCACTAGTGCCCCCAAAAGGCTGTTCTCTGCAACATATAGAGTTGCAGCCCAGGGTCAGACCATGAATATTCTTTCAGTAACGGGTTAGTCTCTAGAATCTCTTTGGTTGTCATTTATGTTCTTATGGAAGTGCAAGCTACTTCACCTCTTTCCGTCCTTCCTCTAACTCTCCCAGTAGGTCCATTTCTACGTTCAGTTGTTTGATGCTAGCATCAACCTCTTTATTGGACACGCTCTGGATATTCCTCTCAGGAGAGATCTATATCTGGTCCCTTTCACTATCCGTGTTTACCTTAACCAATCCTATCTAGTTTTGTTGATATGCATAAATATAGATTAGATATAGATATAGATAAACATACATATGGATATGGATATGGATATGGATATATATATATACACATATATACATATATACATATACATATACATATATACATATATACATATATACATATATACATATATACATATATACATATATACATATATACATATACACATATACACATATACACATATACACATATATACATATATACATATATACATATACACATATACACATATACACATATACACATATACACATATACACATATACACATATACACATATACACATATACACATATACACATATACACATATACACATATACACATATACACATATACACATATATACATATATACATATATACATATACACATATACACATATACACATATACACATATACACATATACACATATACACATATACACATATACACACATACACACATACACACATACACATATACACATATACACATATACACATATACACATATACACATATACACATATATACATATATACATATATACATATACACATATACACATATACACATATATACATATATACATATACACATATACACATATACACATATACACATATACACATATACACATACACAGACACAGACACATACACATACACATACACATACACATACACATACACATATCCATATCCATATCCATATCCATATCCATATCCATATACATATACATATACATATACATATACATATACATATACATATACATATACATATATATATATATATATATATATATATGTACCCATGTGTGCCAGGCTCTGAGTGGCATTTCCTTCAGTTGCTGCTCTAACATTGTTTCCATAATCACTCCTATTTATATTTTTTCCCTTTTTAAGAAGGAGTGGGTGCATCTGCAGTTTGCTGATTCTTCTTCTTGAGCTTTCTGAGGTCTGTAGATTGCATCTTGAGTAATCAAGCTCTTTGGCTAATATATATTTATCAGTGAGTACATACCAAGTGTGTTTTTCTGTGATTGAGTGTCCTCACTCAGGATGATATTTCTAGTTCATTTCATTTGCCCGTGAATTTCATGAAGTCGTTTTTGATAGTTGAGTAGTATTCCATTCTGTAGATGTACCACATTTTTTATCCATTCCTCTCTTGAAGGGCGTCTTGGTTCTTTCCAGAATCTAGCTATTAAAAATATGGCTGCTATCAACACAATGGATCACGTGTCTTTTTTATATGTTGGACCATCTTTGGTTATACGCCCAGGAGTGGTATAGCTGTATCCTTAGGGAGTGTAATTTCCAATTTTCTGAGGAACATGCAGACTGACTTCCTGAGTGGTGGTACCAAGTTTCATTCCCACCAAAAACGGAGGAGTGTTCCTCTTTCTCCACATCCTCTCCAGAACCTTTTGTCGTCTGAGCCCATTCTTACTGGTGTGAGGTGTAATCTCAGTGTGATTTTGATTTGCATTTCCCTGACGACTAAGGATGTCGAACATGACTTTGGGTGCTTTTTGACCCTTTGATAATACTTAGCTGAGAATGTTTACCTTTGTACCCTATTTTTAGTAGGTTTATTTGACTCTTTTGTGTCTACCTTCTTGAGTTCTTTGTACATTTTGGATATTAACCATCTCTCAGATGTAGGGTTGGTAAAGACCTTCCCAGTCTGTTGGTTGCTGTTTGGTTCTAATGACAGTGTCTTTTGCCAGGAATGCGTTTTCTTAAGTAGTGGTGGGTGTTGGGAGGGATTATGGGTGGTATCATCCTTGGCTCATGGTCCTGGGTCCATGGGTCAGAAAGGAGGCTGACAAAGCCATGTGACTCACACTAGTAAGCAGCATCCGATCTATTCTCCCTGCACCAGTTTTTGACTGTAGGTTCCTGCCTTGATTAAACTTCCGTCCTGCTTAAACTCCTGTCCTGACTCCCTTTGGTGATAAGCAATGATGTGGAAGAATAAATCGGATATAACATTTCCTCTACCTAAAAGAGATTTTTTTTGTATAGAAGTTTTCATGTAGAATGTGTTAAAGTTGCTTTTAGAGTTCAAAGCAGCACAATTTTGAGTATAGAACAAAGATTTTTTTTTTAATTTTCATTTTTTTTTTACACTCAAGTGTTTGCACCCCTCCTTGGCAGCCATCCCACACGTCCTCATGTCACTCCTCTCCATCTCCAGATTTTTCTAAGCTCAGGAAATAAGAACAAGGGCAGCCCCTTTCCTACCAATAAGCATGCCTTTCTTGCAAAAGCTGGACTGGTAATCAGTTGAAGATTACTTCCTTGTACGTGTTTCCCCATCAGCTTAATGATATGATTTGTTAAAAAAAAATAGTGAATAGATATGCACTGTGAGAATTCAATGAAGAAGTGGCTAATTGTTTCATATAAACGTTTGTTTTATAATTCTTTTAAGATTTTCATAAGATTGTCTTTTGAGACAATCAATAAAGTAATTGATTCTTTCTTTGTAACTGCATATTGCATACTGCAGTAAGAGAAACTGGCTTGCAAAATTGCCCTGGTTGCTTATACCTTGTTAATCTGTAACAAGTTTCTTAGTTAGAAATGTGTGTGGGTTCTTCACAACAATTCATCGTATTAAATCCAAAATTTATAAGCAGTTGATCATGGTGAGATATTGGGGAGATGCTTTTTCTTACATGTACTCATAATTACGCTAGAAGAAAATACAATATAATTACATTTTCATTTTTATATTACTTCCTTTTGCAGGAATATGTAAGAAATGCTTGAAAATAATAAAGTTAAGAGTTACGCCATTCAACAAATAATAGCATGTACGCAAAGTGGTTGAAGTTTTACTTTATCCATCAAATGTGTAGATGTGTATGCATTTATTAAAAATTGTTACATCTCTTAAAGGTTGTTTCTTCCACCAAATCTGTAAATGAATCTGTACCTGCTTCACATGCTACCAACCCAAAATCTCCTCCCTGAATGACTGAACACATTGTCCTAGCTCATCTTAGACAAACAGGCATACATGCAGATGATTATTGATGTGGTTTGAACAGATATGCGATCTCAAACCCCATACCTGCTCCAATAAGGCTACACCTCCTTATAGTGGCTAAGGACTGCTGAGAAGCATACAATCTCCTCTTTGTGAAGCTTGGCATATATCAAAATCAGAAAAGTAGAGTGACTGAAAGTCATATGTAAAAACGAAATTATTACAAATTGTGTATATGTATGAAAATGATAAGCAAGCTTCATCTTTAAGATTTTTAGTATTTAAAGGGAAAGTTACTTTAGATTGGTTTTATTGGAGGTCTTTCTGAGGAGATTATTAGTTCTTAGTAACAAATGCCCACAAATATGATACTGTGCTATGTTTATTATTTTAAATTAATAATACATGGATTAGGCACATGCTGGAAGAAGTTTCATCCACTATACTCCTGTCTGTTTAAAGATTGGATATACCAAAGATGAAAAGGGTTATCTTCGGTTCCTTATTGAATTTATTTAAATAAATGAATGTTTTAAAAAAGAAATATTAAAGAATATATAACCATAACTGAACAGATTATTGTTTTGTTCTCAGTATAGAGTTATTTCATTAAAGAGTCATGCATATTGTTAGTTTATCTGAGCCATTCATCACATTAAATCATCCAATAACCTTCAGCATGTTCAAGTTATCAACATCTATATTGTAACATGTACCAAATTTCAACTTTATTTTCTTTTCTGCTCTATTACACATTGATGCCATTTTTTCTAGTATTTACCATGGATTTATAAATAAACCTGCTTATGTAATCCACTCAGAGTCACTTGTAAATATTCTTCAACAACTTTCACTCAATATGAAAGTTCAGGTCTTTTACACTTTTTTTTTTACAATTGCATGAAGCACTTCCCTGCATGAGGTCTTCTACAAACTCTTCTTCTTTTCCACAAGTGTTCCTCCTATGCTTACTGTCACATAGACAGCTTTCAGTTTTAGGTCTGAGAAGAACCAGCACTTTGTAACAACTTTGTTTTTCTTGTCTAAAATTTCATTGGAACAAACTGTTGGTACATAATTTACTAGGGGAAAAATAGATCATTTTGGTTTTGGGGGTTTAGCTAATTGGGAGAGTGCTTGCCTAGCAAGCTCAAGGCCCTGGGTTCGGTCCCCAGCTCCGAAAAAAATAAAAAGATCATTTTATTATCTCATATAACGAGCATTTAAAAAATGATTGATGTTGAAAATAGTACTGAAAACAGAGAAGGGGATAGTGATCACATTTGTGACAGAGAAATAATAGTTACCTCTACGAGAGCAATGTTAGTAAAGATTAAAAGTGATTCATCATGAATAATTTTCATGATAGCATATGAGGATCTATTAGAGACTTATATAGTGATAGGATTTGAGGTAGAATTCAGAGCAGGGTGTAAATTGACGGTTGATTTGAACAGGGATAAAAAGTATGATGTTATGCATTTAAGGAACAAAGACAATATGATGGAATAATTTGACAGATTGATGTAAATGAGGTTAAGTATTTCATGTTTTTATCTACCTGGGTGGAAGTGTCAAAAAGACATTTTATTTTAAAGATTATGTCTGACATATCTCCCTGAGGTATTAAAATATGAACAAAATTCACATTTAAAATTTTGCTCCATATTAGTAGATATTTTAATCTTTCAGTACTAATTATTTCATAATTGATGATTCTGAGTTTGTGATATTTGTCTACTTATCATCTGTGATCTTTCATCAATGTAACTATGCATGCATGAATGTATGTATGTATCTATATATCCATATATCTTTCTATCTATCACTCTGATCTATCACATATTGAAGTCATTTGATATAGTTTCTACCTCACATAGGTCTAGTAGTATCCTGAAATTATATCACATGCTGGAAAAGCTAATTAGTTATGTCTCATGCTAAAACATATATACAGTCACATAACTAAAGTAAATATTTGTGTTTTTATGAAAAAGATAAAAAATTTGATAGCAAAAAAATTAATGACCCATATTGAATCTATTTTCTGAGCAGTACTTTAAAATGAATCAAAATTAATGAAGCAGCTTTTAAAATTCTTGAGTCCTGATGAATATATGAGAAAAATTTCATAATATTAGAAAATAGAGTGTATTTGTATGTTACATATATATACACAAATTCACATACAAAAAAAAATATATATATATATATATATATATATATATATATATATACTCATGTGGCCACATACACATATATACATATACACATATATAAACAAGTATACAAAATATAAACATATGTCCTTATGTACACATACACATATATACAAATATACACATACATACATACATACATACATACATACATACAAACATACATCTATACCTACATACATACATGCTTTTACAAAGCAAAATCCTTGCTTTAAAAGAATTTGCCTAGGCATGACGTATATGGTTTAGCCAAATAAGAGTAAAATGATGTTATTGCTAAATGGCTCTGACTGAGTACTCATTTCTGCTGGTTTAACATGATGATGGTTCTACCAATCTGACTTCTATGTACTTGGGGATTAAAATGATGTCCTTTGCTACTCTAACTCAATCATACACTTTCTCCAAAAATAAGTCATTCCTTATCCCTACAACTAGATGGCATGTGCCTTTAACCACACATAATAGGAGAATTAACAGAAGAGCCTCATGTCTTACAAACATTATTTTATAAACTTGCTTGAAATCATAGTTTTGATAATTATCATTTTGACCAAAGGCACCATCAGGCTTACATATTCACCTTTTTCTAACTAACTGTATTTTATTTAATACAAGGGTAAGAATAAGTTACTGCTTTTGAGGTGGTTTTAAGGTTTGCAGTACCATTACAGATCATAGATTGTAAGTGTTTTTAAACTTTTTATATTGGAAACATGGTCAAAGGATCTACACTGTCTTGATTTTTCTCCTCTCATCACATATTGAATTACCCATTTCATCATTAGCAGCAATAGGTGTAAATGATTGGAATACCCTCTATCCCTCTGAGGAGAAAATGATGCACAGGATTTCTCAGCTACAGTAATATATTTGTAGCAGCAACAAACATTGCCAACATCTTATATTGTTCCAATTGAAATCTGGCTATGCAGACTTAGAGAAACAAATAAAGCAGCAGCAACAATGTTTGTGGATCTTGAGTCTCTGCTGATCTTCAATTCCCTGAGAGAACCACAGCATAGAACTTCTCTCTGTCCAGGTTACTGACAGAAGCCTGGCTGTCCTACTAGGTTGTGCCACTGCTGCTGTTTCCTGTTTGTTATGACAACTCTACAGAACTGAACTAATAGTGTATTCATGAAATGTTGCTAATGGAACAAGCTACGTATTCCAACTTGAGAACAAAAATTTTGCTTTCCAGAAAACACAGATGGGAGTTGCTCCAATGAACTTTTCTAAACAGGGCCACCACCCACAATCCACAATACCCCCCATCCTTTCTTTTACCTCTGGTTGCTGGAGGGCTACAGGGATGTTAAGCTTTTAAGCGTCGTCAGCAAATATTGATATTTGGAAAAAATTAAGTTTATCTTGAAGAATTATGAGCTGTGGGCTATCCTTGGGGTGTAATATCACTCAGGCATTTGACGTATGCTACATGGAAGGAACCTGAGGATGCTAAGTTAACAGCAAAATGACGGATATTTTCTGGTGCTGCATATATCAATGAATATAAAGTTTTTTATCAACAGTGGTAAGAAGCAGGAGGTTTGGCGTCTGGGAGGAGAGAGAAGGAAGATGGTTACTATGTGTAAAATGCATGGCATCTCAGCTCCATAAATTCAAAGAGATCTGGGTCAGAGAGGGAGTGACAGGCACACACCAGAGATTCTGAGCACTATACCAAAAGTGGTAAAATGCTAAGTTTTTTGCTGTATATATTTTGATACCAAACCAAACCAAACCAAACAAAACAAAACAAAACAAAAAAAAAAAAAAAGAAATAAAGAACCATGATTGTGTATAAGATCTGCTGGAAGTAATTTGTCTGAGGCTCTCAATATTCAACACTAAATAAATAATCTAAAATAAATGATGACCCACTCACTCATGGAGCTGGCCACCGAGTAATATTGGCAATAGTCTTTTGAAACAGCACTGAAACCCATAGCAAGTGTTCACTGCACAATATGTGGAAAATATTTGCATGTTTTTTTTTCAGTGTGAATCAAGCTCTGGTTGCATGTGTTCATGCATTTGTGTGAACATTCAGCTTCCTGAGGTTCAGGCTCACTGACCATTGTTTTCCTGCTGCAAGGACAGCACTGTCAGCATTGAATCATAATAAGCTGTTGTCCAGTGAATGAAGGAAGTGAGGGACTAAATACCAATCAAAGAGTACACATGGAGGCATCCATGACTTCAGCCTCATATGTAGAAGAGGATGTCATTTTCCGGCATCAATAGGAGGAAAGGCCTGGGTCCTCAGAAGTCTGGTTTCCCTAGTGTAGGGGAAGGCCAGAGTGTTGAGGTGTGAGTGGACAGGCAGGATTGGCAGCAAACTCACAGAAGCATGGGGAGGGTGGATGGGAAAGAGAGGAACCAGGAAGGCTATAACATTTGAAATGTAAATACATAAAATATCCAATTAAAAAAGAAGGACATGAGTGAGAAAGGAACAGGAGGCTAACCTCAAAGAAATGAGAGCTTCTAGATGATGGCTTAAGTTAAAAGATTCAAGAATCTTCATTATGTGTGTAAGACAAGGGTCAGCAGACTATAGCATTTCATGTTTTTTAAGGAAAGTAATTGAAATAATAGTTCCATTTTCTTATATGAACACACAAACTCATTGGAAAGAAAAATAGACAGTTGGTATTATTGGTTTTATTGGTTAAGAAGAATTGGCATATCTTCCAACATAGCTTAAACCACTATCAGAAAGATTTTTATGGGATAAGACAGCAATAGAGAGTATTGGGTCAGTGTTGGGATACATGTATCTTCCATGTATTTTCAGTCACATACAAACAGCTTTTTAAACTGTGAAAATATAAAATTATTAATTGATTGAATGAAATCATATTATTTTAATTCCTTACATGAAGCAGTACTGTTTCTGTATAAGACTTTCACAATTAGAATAATATTACGAATTGAAATCATTTAAAAAAATTTTAAAAGTGCTGTGGTATAGTGATGGAATACAGCATCTAAAGTCTTACTGTCTGAGATGGAATACTGGCTCTCCATTATCTAATCATAAATCAAATAAGAATGTAAAGAGACAAGTGCCTCTGAGAAAACACTCACTATAAAATATAAAATGCCTTATACATTCAAAAGAATACTATAAATATTTTAGATCTTCTAAAAGGACATAAGGATGATCGTTTTAGACTGGGTTCATATTGCCATACAATATATTGTATTTAAATTTCAAAGCTCACACGTGTGAAGTTTTGTTGGTCAGAACTGTTTTCAAGCTATAAAGCTTTAATTTTCTACCTGACTTACTGCTTTAATTCTAATTGATTGATTTTTATTGCAACATTCTATGTTGCCAAATTTTTGTCTGCTCTGTGATAGCAACAACCATTTGTGTGCAGGTTTATTTGTCAAACATGTAGAACCAGAATAAATCTGTTGTGCCATGGTGAATGGAATTACAATAGGTAAAGTTTATATGATATATTTTGATATTAAGTACATGCATAAAGAAACTCTGTAGTACATATATTTTTGCAAAATTGATTGTAAATATTTTGAGATAAAAATGTAAGAGCATGTTATTTGAGAAAATGAGAAATCCCCATTGGCAAAATGCAAAAAAAAATTAAGATACTCATTCTGAATTGCAAGGGAATGCAAAATCACAATTAACAAGAGTAATTTGATGGGATGGCTATTGTGTATGTAGTATTTCTATGTCACAAAATTTTACCCTTATATTAGTACTCATTTGTACATTAAAAAACAAAATAACCAAACTGAATTTTTTTCTTGTACGACAGTTTAAAAAGAACCCAAATGCTATCCTTTGAAATTCTTTTAAAACTTATTTTCCATTAGATAAATATCTCCTTTAATTAGAGTAGAATGCCTTTTTTCTATAAAACTTTTGCTAACTTGAGACATGCAAAAATGAATTTTCCTTTCTTTTTCCAAAAGCCAATACCAGCGTACATGAAGAAGTCCATAAGTAGTGAGAAAGATTATTCCTGAAGTTCTTCAATAATCGTTTCCTTTTGTAAGTGAAATTTTTCCAAGTGTGTGAAAATTAATCTAACTATTGTCATTTCCATCAGTAGATGTAGAAAAAACAATGATATAAAAAATGGAATTCACTGCTACAGTAAACTCATTAAAGGTAAACCATTCCTGCAAGCTACAGAAACTTTTCCAAGCAATTCCAATTGAAATTCTTACACAAATTCTTTTTATAATATATGTAGTAAACAAAACACTCCCATACAAACAGTAATATCTTTGGACTTAAGTTCAAATTAAATTCAAACTTTCTCTCTATATAGAGTCTTATTCATTAATCTATTATTACTTTGGAATGAATAAAAGATAATATGGATTGTGTTGGGTAGCAGGCAGCAATCAGAAGGCTCAACCTCTTTGTGGTAATCTAATAGATATGAATTTCATTTCTCCATGAATGTTTCAGCAAGATTCTTCCCTTTTAATAATCCCAGTCTTTTGATTTGTTTCCAGATATCACGGATCCCATAATGGTTGGACTAAAAAGGGTTCACTATGTCATGATAGTAAACTTAGTCTTAGAAATTCCCTGTTAGTTGCTACCTCTTGAATAAGGACGTTTGAATCAGATCATGCAACTTGAATCCACAGAGATGTCATCCCTGCCAAAATCATTGCAGAAAATGGAATTTGAAAACAGAAATTTTGAGTACACATTCAGCAATATTTATAAAGTCCCATATCGAGGAATGTACAATAAGAAAGTAAAATACAGTATTCATTCAATTGAAGGTCTGTTGGGAAAAACTTGCCATTGGGAAACAGAGAAAACCTACAAAATTGAACTGTATTTCATGAAAAGTACCTGGGAATAAAAAATTATTATTCAGAAGAATCTCCTCTGCTCCATGTTACAAGATCTTTTCTATCCATTCCAAGCCCTTGAATAACATATTCTTTAGAGAGATGGAGTACATAAAGGTTTCCACTGAATCTCAGGAGACATACCAGGAAAGGGCACCCTCAAATCTAGTCAATGTAAGGAAAGCTGTTTAGTCAGTAGGGCCTGGCAGTTCTCAATGACATCATGATGAGGATCTGCCTGAAAAATCTCTTGCAAGCTGGAGAGCTTTATCTTCTTCTGTGATGTCACAAGTTTTGTCATGATTGCATCTGCCTCTCAGGTATTCCTTCAGAACCTCTAAGGTTTAGTAATTGTCATCTAATTCAGTGTAAACAGCTATTAGGGAGTGAAAACAAAGAGGATGAAGAGATCAGAAATGGGGAGAAGGAAGATGCCTTTCTGTCTTGGTCTAAAAAAAGGAAGAAAGATGTGTGCTTGGGAAAGCTCAGTGACTCCTTGGCAAGGGTTGAGTGCTATTGCTGAACAGAAAACATTGATCTTAGCCTTCCACATATGGGATTCAGGAGCTGGGGTCCTCTCAGATGCATCTGGATATCTCTGTTCTTATGGTTCCTGGAAAGCATAGAGTTTATATCATTCATTTCTTTATTCCAAAAGGAACGTGTTGGGAATGGCACAGTTTTTCCGTGAGAGCTCATGGCCTTCATTCTTTTTGTCCAAATGAAAAAGGTCCCACAGAAGAATGGAAAGGCAAGTATTGTGTCCTCAGCTCAGAGTAAACTCCTCCATGCTTTCTATTCCAAAAGTGCAGTTTCTATCTGACTCTGATATTTGGGAGAGAGAAGTGCTTCTAGTTGAGACTTCATCATCTCTGTCTTTCCACTAGTATTACTCTGAATAACACTTTAGATTTCTGAGTCAATAGGCATGATTAGGTGACAGTATTCTTATCATTTATATCATTCTTTTATTTACTTTTTGGGAAATTTTAGTGGTTTCTTAAACTGGATATTTCGATATTTACATGTAAAATAATATTTTCTTTCTCATTTTCCTTCACATAACATCCCTACATATTCACTATCCCTTCTTTAACCACACTTTCTGTCCCTTGAAAATCCCATGAACTAGAAGATAATCCTAGGTTGTATCAAGGCCTTCTCCTTCCATTGGTGCCCATCAATGCCATTCTCTGCCACATATTCATTTAGGGCTATTGGTCTGTCCATGTAAAGTCTTTGAATATTGTACTAGTACCAGGAAGCTCTGGTTCATTGGCAAAGTTGTTCTTATGGTGTTGAAAGCAACTTCAACTCTTGCAATCCTTTCTCAAAATCTACCAACAAGAGGGCAGTTTTCAGTTCACTGCTTTGCAACTAGCATTCACTTCTGTATTTGACATGCTCTAGCTGTGTCCCTCAGGATCTATCTACATCCGGTTTCTTGGTGGCAAATATATATATATATATATAAATGTATTTTTGGTGACTCCTACAGTATGAAGTTAGGTGGAATTTTAACATGGATTATGCACAACTAGGTGAAGAAGGTAGAATCCACAAAGGCATTGCAAGATAGACTCTCTCCTGTTCTTATGAACATATTGAAGTTGAGGTTTCACTGGTCCAGAAGCCATTCTTCTTTCTGCCCATCCTCCTCTATCTTATGTTTGGTCTTAAGAAAGGATCATGGTAAAACATCCTAAACCCTTAAATATGACCGTGAGACACTGGAATGTAGATATTGCAGATGATATCAAAAGCAACTAAAGAAGAGAATTCTATGCTCCATGTGGTCCTTTGCTTTACTGATATCTGGAAATTTTGGATAGAATAGGATTTCAAAGTTTATCATTTCATGTCGGTACACCATATTTACACTGTTATACTCAGTCTGTAGCTGTGCGCCTTTGTTGAGAAATCATTGCAAAAAAATGGAAGTGGAAATGCGAATTTTTGAGTACACATTCAGCAACATTTATAAAATCACCTATCAAGGAATATACAATAAGAAGTGAAATACAATATTCATTCAACTAAGGGTCTGTAGAGAAAATACTGACCTTTGGAGGACAGAGATATCATAGAAATTGAACTTTATTTCATAGTAATTAACCTGGGGACAAAATATTATCTAGGAGAATCTCTAATATCCCATGTTCCTAAATCTTTTCTATCCATGCCAAGTCCCTGACCAAATTTCACCATTCAGAGCATGTAACCAATAATGAAGCAAAGAACAGTTTGCAGCTTTAGAGAGATGGAGTTCCTAAAGGTTTCCAATGTGTCACAGGAGACATACCAGGAAATGTCACCCTTGTATCTGGTCCATGTAAGGAAAGCTGTTCAGCATTTAGTCTATGGATGGTGTCAGTGACATCATCATTACGCCCTCCTTGAATACTCTATTTTAACCTGGAGATCCCTAGCTTTTTCTGCGATGTCCCAAGTGTTGTTGTGAATGAAACTCCCTTTCAGATATTACTTCAGGACCTCTAGCGTTTACAAATAATCCTGTAATTCAGAGTAAACAGCCATTTGAGAGGGATAACGAAGAACATGAAAAGATAAGAGAAGGGGAGAAGGAAGTTGGTCTTCTGTCTTGGTCTAAAAAAAAAAGGAAGAAATACATGGTCCTTGGGAAAACTCAGTGAGACCTTGGTATAGATTGAATGGGAATGCGGAAGAGATAGCCTTGACCTGAGTCTTCCACATCAAGAGCTGCGAGCCTCTCAGAAGCATCTAGACTTCTCAGTTCTTATGGCTTCTGGAAGTCAGAGATTTTATATCATTCATTTCTTTATTCCAAAAGCCAAGTGTTTGGAAGATAACAGATGTTTTCTTGAGAGCTCATGGCATTCATTCATTCTGTCAATTATAAAAAAGTCCTAAGTAAGAAGGGGAAGACAAGTATTGTGTCCTCTGGTCAGTGTAAACTTCTCTATGCTTTGGATGCCAATAGTGCAGTTTGTTTCTTATACTAATGTCTGGGAGAAAGAAGTGCTTCTAGTTGAGATTTCAACATCTCAGTCTTTCCACTACTATTTACACTGACTAACATTTTAGATTTCTCAGTCAATTGGTGAGATAAGCTTGCAGTTTTCCTTTCTTTTATTTCTTTAATTTTTAATTTTTTTTAGCAAAACTCTCAAATCTCATCCTGGGTGACGATGTAGATTAGACCCATTAGATGAAATGAAGAATTAAAAAAAATCTCCTCATGATGAAAGTGGTAAGGAAATTACATTGATGTATCATAAATGCAGTGCCAAGAGCAATATTCAGTCTAGTCTGGGGAGATGCTGCCTTCATCAGAGACCACAGACCTTTAGTGGAGTATGATTCAGTACTAAACTGGGAAGGGAAAATTATGGTTGATATTGTTCTAGTAGATCTCACAACATTAAAAAGTGTTTCTTCCAGATAAATGAATGATTACTGTAAAGCAACTCCCAGAATGAACTTATGAGACCCACCATTAGCCTGTGAAATAATGTGTTAAAGAAGAAATCTGTGTCTCTCCAGGGACAAACTGTTGCTTTCAAACCAACAGTAAAGTGTCCATTCTATGAATGATACGTAGATATATACACATTATAGCAGGAAGGATACAGAGTTTCTTCAGGTCCATGAATGAGGTATTCAGCAGTTGACCTGACTCAGCAATAAAGGTAATTTTTGCCAACTCTTGAGACCTGAGCTCCTTCACTAGGAGCCCCATGATTGAAGGAAAGACCAAACTTCAGACTTTTCTCAGATTTTATTTAGTTCAGGTTTCATGGTCTTGGTCCTCAGAAGGAAAGACATCTTGTTTTCCAATTCTTGTTTATCCTATAATCCTTCTCTCTGATGCACTCATGCAAATAAATTACTGTGCATTTCATTGATAGGTTATTATTGCTATTTTAATTCTCTTGCCAAGAACTATAGAAAATAAGAATGACTGTATCAAAGAATCATATGAAAATCAGATTAAAGGAATGTGGCCATTGGAAATTTGTAACTGAGCTGAAAATCTTACTAGAGACAAACTGCTGTAGAAGGTCTTCTATAGATACCTGGTGTAGTAGTTGTTGTTCCCCAACAGATACTAAAGGATGAATATCTCTCTACAGAGGAATCAGACTAGTCACAATGATCACAGACTATGGACCACATAATTTAACAATGGCTGACTATTTGTAAAGTCCTAGAATGTTTCATTAGTTTATTAGTCCAATAGGCTAGATGTCTCATCTGGTCATTGGTATATGGATAAATCTTCAGTATGTAGGTTCTAATGTCTGTGAGGGTTTGGTAGCAATGTGACTGCAAGCAGGAAAGGTAAACGCTTCTTTCTTCCATGTTTTCTATGGGGATTCAAATAGAATGCATGGTTAAGAATACATAGGGATTGCCATTCTCAAACAGACCAGTATCTTCAACTCAACATTCTTTTCTGGGAAGATGCACCCTGTCAGCATGGCTCATGTGTATGTGAACTGGAAGATCTTGTGTGGGAAGGCAGTCCTGTTCATCAATCCCAATTGCCCCTATTACAGAAATATCCAAGACTTCCTCAATCAACTCCTTTGCAAACATGGTCTTCTGAGATTTGAAGACATTACATCTACTAACAACACCAATGGGATTCGAGATTACTTACAAAAGCTCACTGGAGTGAGAATAGTTCCTTGGGTCTTTATATGTAGAGAAAGAATGCATAGGCAGACACAGTGATCTAATCTACCTGCAACAGAATGGGGAGCTGATGATGTGCCTGAAGCAGATTGGAGCTCTGCACTTATAAAAGGGGTGGCAGTAAAAGCCCATGCTGACAGGAGACATTCAGCCATCCTGAAGCCAGGCAGAGAGTTGATGTGCGTCACAGAAGATGTCAGCATTTTCTTATGATTGACATTTTCAACAAATTGGCTTTTATTCTATTACTCAGTGCAAAAATCGGTTGCTGTTTGCCTCAAAAATTGTGGTAGGGAAATTTAAGGGGCAACAGAGGTTTGATTATTCAGTCTTCATGTGCTGACATGTCTTTACCTCTAAGTCTATGTTCCACAATCCAATGCATTTAAATCTACAGAGAATCAGTTACTGTTTCTCTACCATGCTGATCTGCTGAAGTCATTTTACAGAAGTCCACTTCCTAGTAATTATTAAAGGAATGAATATTGTGAAGTTGTTTATGATCTACACACAGGCCTTTCACACCCAAAGCATGTACCATCCCACTTCTGCATTTGCAGCTCTCAGCCATCCTACAACCCACAGAAGTCCACAATTGTATGAGGATGCTGTTTGAAAAACAGATGAATAGATTTATTATAGTTGTTCTTCACTGTACCCATATTAACACAGACGGCAGAGCATATGATGCATTCAGCTCTGTTTGTAGTGTTTAATTGCCCATAAAGTCCCAAAAAGTTGTGAGTTGATTCTGTCAGAGGACCAGCAAAGTCAAATATGAAATGCAAAATTTCAGAGCTCTCCTTCCAGGACTGTTTGTGAAAGAAGTTGTTTGCAAAACACTGTCCTAATAAATTTATTCCATTCTCACTTTGATATTTTGCTTTGATGTCTTGAAGTGACGTTTATTATTGATATTCAGGTCCCCTCGATGGTCTCCAGTGAGAAGGATACATTCCTCAAATGAATGTATCTGCAGATGCCTGAAAAAATATATATAACAATTAGATGTTGATAAAGTTCTAGGTTAAACATGCAACATCCTACTCCAAAGATCCATATAAGAAGTACATTTGACCTTGCCCTTATGCAGAAATTCGACACATATTCCCTTTGTCGTTGGAGTTTAATTAATCTCAGATGAATAGTTGACAACCAAGAATAGCCTTTAGAATCATTTTACCCTCTTCACTAATAGTTTTGAGCAAATGGAACACTAAAAGATCACAAAAAAAGAAATGGTTATAATCAAAAGATACATGTGGTTCAGCTCTAACTCTCATGGTCTAGGTGACTTTGGACACGCTCATTATAGTCATGGATTGCTCTCATAAGACTCTGCAGGAGGTTGTTCCTACTGCCTCCCTTTAAGCTCCAGGAAGACCAAGCCACCAGAGCTGATCAAGTTCCCTTAGAATGCACTTGAAAGCCAAATACGCTGAGGAACTTTTGATGTGTTTTAGCTCTATTTTCAGTTTTTTTTAAGCCTCTACCAAACAGCAGGCTACCCTTTTTACTCCCTACTCAACACCTCTAAATCTGCCCTAGCTCAGTTGCTCAGTTGACATTAGTCATTGCTCACCACCCCAAGTATGCTCTCATCTTACTGTGTTTCTAACATCCTGCCTGCTACACCAATTGCCACTCCATACTAGGTCTCACATGACTGGTAGCTCTTACTCCGTCTGAAGTACTAAATCCTTTCTCCACCCTTGTGTCTACTAACCTGACTGCAGGAATACTAGATATCCACACAACTGCTTGGCCAAGAGCTTCTTTATTGAACTATAGAGAATCAATTTGGGAACAGGACCTTCAGTGTTCGCAGGAAGATTCCCGATCTAAGAATCAAAACGAGACCATACAAGACTCAATCCATGTCTCTGGTTATGGAAGGGAGATAGAGCAGTTAGAATTTCAGAGTCGAAATTCAAATAATTATAATATATATGTAGTATTAATTATGCCAGTATAAAAGGATCCAAGAAATTGGAAATGGGTAACATTAAAGGCAAAAGAAAAAACAAAACAAAACAAAACATAACAAAACAAAAAAAAAAAAACATACTATAACCAACAATGTGGACCTGTCAGAAAGGTTGGGCTTTTTCCGGCCATCTGAATTTGTACTTGAAATTCTTCCGACCAATTATTGATCTCTGCATGTAGAAAAGAATAAAAAGAAAAAGAAAACAAAATAAAATAAAAAATCAACAAAATGTAACAATAAGCAAAAGCAAAAGCAAATCAACCCCATTTCTAAAAAAAGAAGATCGAGTAAAGATTGTTTGAGGTTCTCATCTTCAACTACAACTACAAGCCAGCAATAGCTTTCAATGCAAAAATTATTCATTATTTTATTTGAATCTTCTCTGTTTGTCAAAGAAACAAGGTTTATACGATGCAAAAACAGAAAACAGAAACAAATCATACTGTACAGCTCACCACTCATATTACTATGGTGACTGTGGTCAATGCGGAGAATACGTGTTTGACAACGGGTCTTGTGGTTTTCTATATGCTGGCAATATCTATGACTCTGATATGAGTTAGAGTCATCACAAAATCATCACTAAATGAACTGCTCCTTTTCTTTGGAGCACAAGATGTGGCAAACACTTGACTGACTATGATTTGTAATTTGGACCTAGCATCTGTAGTAAAGCTAAGGCATCTGATGGAAAATCCTCCACCAAAACACTGGATCGTCAATGTTGTTGCCAACCAAAAACCATGTCCTGAGTCTACCCTGCAATCTCCAGAAGAGGTTTCAAAATGTCAAACTTCACAATATTTTATTTGTGGCTTTGTCTTGTTGTCATTTTTTATTTTAAATAAAGTGTGATTTCTGGCATAATCCGTCTAATTTTTCCTCATATAGAACTTCACTTTTGACCTCAAATTCCATTCATGAAGGGGTACTCTTATCTTTTGTTGGCTAAGTTTTCTATTTTCCTTTTATGGCTTGCTGTGATTGCTTATTGTGGCTGTCTAAATGATGCATTATTGAGCAACTGACTCCATCAGATTGGCTTGTCGGCATCAGTATTTTGCATTTTCTTGATGGCTAGATGATGTATGGATACATTGCCCACTGTGGATGGTACCAACATTAGTAAGCTGAGGAGGTTATAGAGAAAAGGTAGCTGAGCAGATTAGTAAGCAGAGTTCCTCTTAATTTTCATGCTGCTTCCGTGTGTCCTTTTCTTGTATTCCATTATGAACTGTAACTTGTGAGGTGAAAAAAAACCTTCAATTTCCCACCTTGGCATTTTTATGATTACTATAAATTAGTAGTACTAACAGGAACATTTGGCATTTTCTGGAGATCTGATCTGATAGTCTAGACTCCTGTTGCTATGTAACCTCACCTTTTAAATCAATAAATAAATCCTGGACGCTCCAATCCTTTGAAATATTCACTCTGACAACAACATCACACTGTGTATGTAACCCTTACATTTTTTTAATCTCATGATATTTTTCCTCCCTCTTTGTTTCTCTTTAAAATTATCTCCCTAGACATGTTAGCACTTAACACTTTAAAGTTGTCCTCTGTCCTATAGTAGAATAATTATAGTCAAATTCTTGAGTTTCATATAAGTGGGTGATTTATTGTAGTAAAATTTTCTAATCAATATTTATTGCATTAGCTTTATTAATTAATTAACAATTGACATTACTATATTATCTACTTATACTTAAAACTATAAAAGCTTTGATTGATTCAAGTCTTTAAGGTCCTTCAGAACATCAGCTGGAACATTTCCATATATATTCTGGATGGATCATCATTACTTCATATGTCTTCTAACTAATACTATGCTTTATAACTTTGCTAATCCAGGGTATTTTGTTATGTATTTTAAGAGTCTTTCAAGTGGAATATTTCCCTGATTTTTCTCCCATTGCTTAAAATTGGAAAACAGTAAAGATAGTGTGTTCTGAGTATTCACTTTGAATTCTACTTTTTATGAATGTATTTTCAACTTTAAGAAACTTAATCTTTTAGAGAACAATTGTCTCTATTCAGGATCACTTCTATCTAATTCATAGTGGTCTTTGCATTTTAGATATTTTTATCCACAATATTTAATTTTATATTTTCAGATTATTGTGAGGAGAATTTTACCCATATTTTCTCACAGTATGGTTTGTATTGGCAAAAAGTAAAGCTAAGGAATTTTGTGTGTTCGTATGATGTTCTGCTTTTATGACCCTATTTCTCAGTCTTAAGAGACTGATACATTTTTAGAGTTTTTAAAATGGTATCACAACATCTGCAAATGAGAACATTTTGATTTCTTCGTTTTTCATTTGTATTCCCTGGATCTTCTTCAGTTGTCATATTGTTCTAACTAAAATTACAAATACTATAATACATAGGTATGAAACCAGTGTATATGCTTGTCTTCTCCTGCTTGTAGTGGAACGGCATTTGATTTTTCTGTCTTTAGCAAGATGATTTTGGTAGGCTTCTTGTACCTTGCCTTTATTATGTTGAACTATATCCTCCATACCTACAGCTTCCCCAGGACTAATCAAACTTGTATGTCTGGGATTTGAAGAAAGCTTATCTGGTTGAAGATTATTTTTAATGTTGACTTGAATCTGTTTACAAGTATTTTATTGAGAATATGTGTGTATAGGTGTAAATTAGTGTGTAATACTCTCTCTTCCTCTCTTTGTGTCAGTCGTCTGTAACTTTTTCTCCCTCTTCATTACCTTCCCTTTTGCCTCATTGTCCCATTGTCTCACTCTCTCTCCTTATATTCTTTGTCATTGTTAGATAAAACCAGATTCAAAAATATAATTTTAATGTATTCAATCCTTTTCTCTACTTTATGAAAAAGTCTTAGACACTTTAAATGCTATTTAAATGTATATTCATTTCTTTTCAACTGAATACATGTGGTCCTATGATATTTGAGGTGGGAGAAATTAAATACCGATTCTATGTAATTGTTTAGTATAGAGCTGCTTAAATTATAAAAAATGAGCTGATTTAATATTGATAAATCGAATACATCTAGTATTTACTGTCACTTCCAACCCCGACCAGCAGGAAAGGAGTGACACCCCACATTCTTCTCAAAGCAGTATATTCAGGAACCCTTTTGTCTGCAAGCAGGAACAATGTCTCCATCCAGCCCCGAGCCCAGTCCCTTATATCCTCCCTCAACCACCTCAACCGTCCAGTCTGCGTGACCTCCATTCATAGGTCCACGTCACATGGCCTGATCTATCGTCATGGTGCGCCTGCGCAGCTCTCACGATTGGGCGTGGCTTAATTGCAGGTGCTAGTCTTGAGACTCTGCAGCAGTCCCGGGCTCCATCTTGGGATTGCCGCTACATCCGCTCCCCACAGTAAATCACTAATGCTTTAAAATATATTCTAGATTTTGGACTGTAAATCTAAATAATCTGTATTTTCTCCATGTTTCCTATATTGTCTTTCATTTCATTAATTCAAACCTTTCATTACCTAACAAGGCCAGAGGTTATGACAATCTTGTTAATACTTTCCAGGAGTGACCTCTTCCTTTCATTCATTATATCGTTGTCTACATTTTATTGATTTCAGCCATAATGAGTTGGATATGCATGTTATACCCCAAGGCTAAAAAGCCATCCTGAAACAAGGTGCTAAGAGACTGTAGGTGCCCAAATTGTGGGTGGGATCAGACATAAAGAGCGTCGTCTGGATACAAGAAGTGCTACTCTCATGTGACATAGCAGCTGTGGTTTCCTGCACAGCTTCAAGCCAGTCACAGTCCAGAATGCAGTATAAATGCCTGAAAGCTGTTCCTCCTAACTGACACACTGTGGACAGTTAGTGTCTTTTGTTGGAGGATTGAAAAATTTTTTGTAAGGGATTATCATGGGATTATTAAACAGTATTTTAATGTAGAAGTTACAGAAAAGTAGGATTCAAAGAAATAGAGTGATGTTGACAAAATAAATGGGTAAATTGTCCTCAAAATACTTTGGTGGAAATTCTCAAAAAATTAAACAATTAAAGTATATTCTACAATTTTATGTACATAGAGTATGTTTTCTGATATAGGGATGTTTCATAAAGTGACCTTAATGAATTTTCTTAGCTACAACAGATCTGCCAATTCTGTGAGTTTAATGGGAGCACATTTTATGATTTGACCTTAGCATATTTAAATTAAAGTGGCTATTTTCAAAAATACTAAGCATTGGTTACATGTACACGTTGAGCAATGAGCTTCTATAAACCAAAATAAAAAACTAAAGAACTATATATCAAGGAAATTGAATTAAATTGGGCTACATATCTAAACAAAAAATTCACAATTGAAGAACTGAAATCAATAAGAATCTAATGGCAAATATGTATCATCCATATACATTATGGAAATGCAAAACAAAATTATTCTGAGATTTTTTTCATCATTTCAGAAAACCTTGGTTAATAACACATGAGCCAACTTATCTTTACTGTATTATCGAGAGAGGGGAGCATTCCTATTCTCCTGGTGGGAAGGCAAAATTCTATAACAAATTTTGAAATCAATATGATGTTTCTTCAGGAATATGGAAATGGATACGCCTAGTGATATAACTCGAGGGTATAAATCCAAATGTTGATTCATCCTATATAGAGACCCTTCATAATGTGGAAATATTCAAGTACTTCCTTAACAAATGAAGACATAAAGATAACGGATGCTTTTACTGATCGGAATAAGGAAAGCATGGAATTTTCAGGACAGGAATGGATCTTGTAAAAGTCATCATAGATGAGGTAATCCAGATCAAAAAGAAAAATGGGATACAAATTCGCTATAATCTGAATGTTAATTCTCCAAACTGTGTATGTGTATGAACAGTTTAGTGTAAGTGTCAAGGGACATGGTCCAGACTGTCTCCATTTTGGGAAGTACAAATGTACTTATGGATTGCTGAGGGACACAGTCAGGAACAGGAATGTCGAATGTGAAGAAACAGAGGGTGACAATGGAGGGAATATAGACAAGTACAGCAAAGACTGAGAGACATTTGAGGCATGGAATGGAAACCTAATGGGACAGAAATACAAAATATGTTTGTTTGTTTTTTAATTTAACATCAAGGTAACTAAAGATTTATAGCTATAAGGACAAAAGATAAAACTTTAATTTTGTTTATCTTTGTGAAATGTCAATACTAAGTAATTTATGAAAATTACGGATTTCAACTTTCAGTAAACCTGAAACAGTACAGATAATGAATATATAATCCTTAAGGAGAACAGATGTGAACATCTCTATTGTAAACATAAATATCTTATAAACACTATGTGTGTAAAATAATCTCTTCTTTTTTTATATATTTTGAATGTCATTGCTCAAACTGGTATTTTTCTTGAATCCCCATTCTGGTCCTTTGCGTTTCTAATATGGTGCTCCCCCATCTCCTTGCCACTTCACTTTAGCCCTCCAACATCCCCCTTCTCTGGGATATGATGTCTCCACAGGACCAATTGACTCCCTTCCCAGATATGGCAAATGAGGCAGTTGTCTTCTCCATATGCTCTACGACCTATGTAGCAGAACCCTTTGACTGACCCAAGTATATTCTATTTGGTAATAAATTTCCTGAGCCTCGAAAGTGTAAACTTAGTGATCCTGTTGTTATTCATTTTAGGCTCAATCCCCTTCAGATCCTTCAGGCATTCCCCTAACTCTTCTTTTCTGGCTCTCAGGTTCTGTCAAATGGTCAGGTGATGGCAGAGCCCCTCAGAGGACAGACCTATTACGATCTTAACTGCAAGCACATCTTGAAATCAGGAATAGGGCCAGGATTTACAGTCTGTGGATGAAATTGTTCTTATGGTGGGGTGGTCTCTAAAGGGCCTTTCCTTCAGTCTTTGCTCTGTTTTTGTGTTTGCGTTTTTTGAGGCCTTGGATATTTATAGGATAAAGATTTTGAACTGTGTGTGCAGCACCATTCCTTCACTGGGGGGGCATGCCTAGCTACAGGAGGCAGTCTCTAGTGGTTCTATCACTTTGCTGCTTGGTATTTCAACTACCATCATCCCATTAGGTTTATCGGAACCTCTTGCATCCCTGGCACCTGGGACTTTCCTGGGGATACCCAAGTTCACCACCCAACACTGATGCTTATTGTCATTTATTCCACTTTTCCGCTGGAATCCTCTCATGTCTCTTTTCATTGTTGCAACTAACCTCACTTTGTTCATCATTCTCTACCCGCCATCCCTCTGCCTTTCATGATTATTTTGTTCTCCCTTCTAAGTTGGTTGCAAGCATCAGCAATTTGACCTTCTAACATGTTACCCTTCATATGATAAATGCTCTGTATAGTAGGCCTTCTGAGATATGGGGTTAAAATCGATTTGTCACTAAGTTCATCCCATGTTATTTCCTTTTTGATCTCTGTTACTTCACTAATTTCCAGCTACATCCCTTTGCCTACAAAGTTCTTGGTGTCCTCATTTTTAATACCGGAGTAGTGTTCCTTTGTTTAAAAAAAGCACATTTGTTTTCTCTATTTATTCCTCAGTGGAGTTGAGGTAAATCACGCTTGTTTCCAGCCTTCGACTATTTTAAGTAAGGCTGCTGTCAACCTGTTCAACCACATGTCCTTGTTGTATGTGGATCAAGTTTGTGTATATGTGTTGAAGTGAGTGGTAAAGCTGGGTCTTCAGGTAAAGCTATTTACAATTTTCTCTGAACCTCCACATTGATATCCAAGTGGAGTAGTGTTCCACTTTGTCTACATCGTAGCCTACTCTGCTACTGCATCTGTTTTTTTATCTTAGTCATTCTGATTTGTGTAATATAGAATCTCTGGCTCATTTTGATTTGCCTTTTTCTGAGAACTATGGATGCTGAACATTTCTTGATGTCTTTCTCAGCTATTGAGATACCTCAGTTGAGAATTCTTGATTTGGCTCTCTAACCAATTATAAAAGTTTTGATATTTGGTTGTCTGGGACAGTAAGGAAGGGGATAACAATATGTAGGGGACAACCACAATAAAAGGTGAGGGGAAGAGGTTAGGTGTGTGGACAGGAAAGATAAAAACAATTGAAATGCAAATAAATACCCAATTTAATAAAAATGGAAAAAGTAATCTTCCTCTTCTACAATCTTACTGTTAAGTAAATATAGCTTTTGTGATTTTAAAAAAATTATTTCCTATGGAAATTAAAATTGTATATGCACAGGGAAGGCTAGTGCTCAGCACTATGTGAGCTGGTTATCTGGAGCCTGAGAATTAAACTTGTGTTCTAGATCTACCTATTAGAATATTTTGAGGAGTGTTTTTTTTAATTATTTCTACAAAATAACTGAGCCTACACTTCTTTGTTGAATATGTCCAATTGTTTTTACAAAGATACAGAAAAGTTACTTAATCTTTTCACAAAAATTGTCACATATATTTCAGCATTGACTCAATATGAATTAGTGTTGATATTATAAGGTATTATTAACTTATTGATTTCATATAAAAGCAAAATCTGCACCTGGTTGTTTATTGCCTCTTTTTATTTGTTTCATTGTATGAAATATCAAAATCTACATTTGCATCCCATTATCATTTATTTAAAATATTAATTTCATTGATTGTAATATGGCCCAGATGCAGTGGAAAATGGGAGGAAAAATGAGGACTGCTGAGAAGCGTTCAGTCTCCTCCTTGTGAAGCTTGGCATATATCAAAATCAGAAGGGTAGAGTGACTAAAAGTCATATGTAAAAATGAAATAATAACAAATGGTTTATATGTTGTGAAAAAGATAAGCAAGCTTCATATTTAAGATTTTTAATATTTACATGGGCAAGTTATTTTAGATTGTTTTATTGGAGGTCTTTCTGAGAAGATTATTAGATCTTAGTAACAAATGACTACAAATATGATACACTGCTATGCTTATTATTTTAAATTAATGATACCTGGAGTAGGCAAATGCTGTATGAAGTTTCATGCACTATACCCCTGTTTAGAGATTGGATATGTCAGAGATGAAAAGGGTTATCTTTGCTTCCTTATTGAATTTTATTTAATTAAATGAATGTTTTCAAAAAGAAATATTAAAGAATATAACCATAATTGAATAGATTTTTGTCACAGATAATTGTTGTGTTCTCAGTATAGAGCAATTTCATTAAAGAGTCGTGCAATATTGTTAGTTTATCTGAGTCATTCATCACATTAAATCATCCAATAACCTTCAGAATGTTCAAGTTAAAAATATCCATATTGTAACCTGTACCAAAATTCAACTTTATTTTCTTTTCTTCTCTATTACACTTTGGTGCCATTTTTTCTAGTATTTACCATGGATTTTTAAATAAACCTGCTTATGTAATCCACTCAGAGTCACTTGTAAATATTCTTCAACAACTTTCACTCAATATGAAAGTTCAGGACCTTTACACTTTTTTTTTTTACAAATGCATGAAGCACTTCCCTGCATGAGGTCTTCTACAAACTCTTCTTCTTTTTCACAAGTGTTCCTCCTATGCTTCCTGTCACATAGACAACTTTCAGTTTTAGGTCTGAATAGAACTAGCACTTTGTAACAACTTTGTTTTTCTTGTCTAAAGTTTCATTGGAACAAACTGTTGGCACACAATTTATTAGGGCAAAAATAGATAATTTTGGGTTTGGGAATTTAGCTCATTGGTAGAGTGGTTGCCTAGCAAGCGCAAGGCCCTGTGTTTGGTCCACAGTTCCGAAAAAAAAAAGATCATTTTATTATCTCATATAACAAGAACTTATAAGTATCAACCAGTTTGTGGGAATCTTCCATGAATGTTTCACCAAGATACTTTCCTTTTATATTCCCAGTCTTTTGATTTGTTTCCAGATATCACGGATCCCATAATGGTTGGATTAAAAAGGATTCACTGTCATGATAGAAAACTTAGTCTTAGAAATTCCCTGTTAGTTGCTACCTCTGAATAAGGACATTTGAATCAGATCATGCAACTTGACTCCACAGAGATGTCATCCTTCTCTAGTTAGCATTTGCACACTTTTGTCCAAAATACCATGTCTTAGCCAGAGTTTCTATTGCTGTTATGAAATACCATGACCAAAAGGAAAAAAAAAAAGTTGGGAAAGAAAGTGTTTATTTTAGTTTACCTTTTCTTTTTTAAAATTTATTTAATAGAATTTTACAATCCAGATCTCATCCCTCTCCCAGCCCATATTCTGACTGTTCTACATCCCATACCTACTACCCACAAGCCCATCTGAATGAAGATGTTTCCCACTCCACCCCTAGTCTACCAGCCCTCTACACTCCCTGGGAACTCAAGTCTCTTGACTGTTATGTGCATCTTCTCTTGTTGTGTCCAGAAACAGAACTCCTTTCTTAGAGGCCTCATATTAGCTGGTGCATGATGCCTCATTGATGGCACAGTGTCTGAAAAAAAAAAAAAAACACTGTGGTCCAGGTTAGTTAACACTGCTGGTCTTCCTACAGGGTTGCTCCCCTCCTCAGCTTCCTCGAGCTTTTCCCTAGTTTGACCACAGGGCTCAGCAGCTTCTGTTCATTGACTGAGTGTAATTGTCTGCATCTGACTCTTTCAGCTGCTTGTTAGGTATTTCAGAAGGTAGTCATGTCAGTTCCATTTTGTGAACATGGCAAAGCATGAGTAATAGTGTCAGGCCTTGGGGGACTCTACTTAATTTGGTTCCCAGATATGGCTGGTCACTGGGATTCCTTTTACTCAGGCTTTTCTCTGGTTTTGTCCCTGAAGCTCTTTCGGACAGGAACAAATATGTGTCAGAGAATTGATTTGTGGATGGCCACCTTATCCCTCACTTGATGATCTCTTTTCCTCATGGAGGTAGACTCTTCAAGTTCCCTCTACCCACTCCCGGACATTTCACTGAGTCCTGATAGTCTCTTACCTCTCAGGTCTCTGGAATATTCTAGAGCCACCAACCACCTCCAACACCTGAGCTCCTGAGGTTGCCTGTTTCCATTCATTCTGCTGACACTCAGGGTTTCAATCCTACTCTCCACCAATAACTGACCATGTTCCCCTCTTTCCATTACTGTCTCCTTTCTCACCCAGGTCCCTCACTCTTCCCTCCTGAGGTTCATTTCTTCTCCCTCTCAAGTGGGATTGAGATTCCTCACTTTTGCTGTTCAGCTTGTAAAACTTTTATTTTTCCTCTTATAAAAATTAGATATTTTTGTTCACATTTCAAATATTATTCACTTTCCCAGTTTTCCAGTCATAAGAAACCTATTCCTTTCCCCACCAGTTCTTCTATAAAGGTGTTCCCCCTCATAACCATCTCTTTTCCATCACCCCCTGATTCCCCTCCCCTGGGGTTCCAGCTTTGGTAGGCCTCAGAGCTTCTCCTCCCATTGACGTATAACCAGGCCATTCTCTGCTACATATGCAGTTGGCCCAATAGTTGTGTCCATGTACATTCTTTGATTATTGGTTTAGCAACCGAAAATTATAGGTCATTGGCATTGTTGTTCTTATGTGCTTGAAGCCCATTCAGTCCTGGTAATCCTTTCTCCAAATTTACTAACAAGAGGTTCGTTTGCATTCCACTGGTTTGCCAATAACCTTCACTTCTGTAATTGGCATGCTCTACCTGGGTCTCTCAAAAAAGATCTAGATCCATTTCCTGGTAGCATGCACTTCTTAGCGTCATCAGTGTTATGTAGTTTTGTGGCAGATTGTTCTTTCTATCTATCTACCTATCTATCTATCTATCTATCTATCTATCTATGTATCTCTATCCCCATCTTTCTATCTTAATCTATCAATCTGTCTATTTCTCTCTCTCTCTCTCTCTCTCTCTCTCTATATATATATATATATATATATATATATATATATATATATATATATATATATATATATATAATTTGTATGTATTTGGTGGTTCCTACAGCTATGTGGTTAGGTTGAATTTTAGGATGGATTCTGTGAAACTAGGTAAAAAAAAGTGGAATCAGGAAATGTCAATTCCAGCCAGACTCCCTCCTGTTATTATGAACATATTGAAGTTGAGGATTCTCTGGCCATCAAGCCATTCCTCTTCCTGCCCATCCTCCTGATTCTTGTGTTTGGCATGAAGAAAGAATCCTGGTAAAAACTCCAAAACCCTTAAGTCTGGTGCTGAGAACACAGGAAGGTAGATATTATAAAACTGATATCTAATGGGACTAGGTATCTGCATTATATAGTCCATGATGTCCTTTGTTTACTGATGTCTCATAATATCTGGATAAAATAAGGATTTGGGAATTATCATTTGAATTATGTACACAATATTTACACTGTTATATTCCCTCTATAGCTGGGCAGGCTTTATTGCTAATTCATTGCAAAAAATGGAATTGCAAAACAGAATTTTTGAGTACATATTCAGGAATATATACATTTAATGTCTCCTATAAAGAAAAGTACGATACAAAAATGAAGTACATTATTCAATCAATTAAAGGTCTGTAGGGAAAATATTGGCCTTTGGGAAACAGAGAAAAACTGCACTTCTTAGCTTCATCACTCTTATCTAGTTTTGTTGGCTGATATATATATATATATATATATATATATATGTGTGTGTGTGTGTGTTTGTGTGTGTGTGTGTGTTTGTGTGTACATACACACATAAGTATGTGCATATATATACTTTTGGTGCCTCCTAGAGCTATTTGGTTTGGTTAGGTGGAATGTTAACATGGATTCAGCGCATCTAGGTCAGAAATGTAAAATTTACAAATAACAATGTCAAATAGACTCCCTCCTGTACTTATGAAGGTATTGAAGTTGAGGATTCACTCTTCAAGCCTTTTATCTCTCTGCCCAACTTCCTGCTTCTTATATTTGTCTTAAGAGAGTATCATGGTCACACATCTAAAGTCTTCAAGTCTGGCCATGGGAACACAGACAGGTAGATAGTGTAGTAGAGATATCAAATGTGACTATAGAACAGAAATGTATAGTCCATGTGGTCCTTTTCTTTATTGAGGTCTGGTAATCTTTGGATAAAATAAGGATTACGGAGTTTATCATTTGAAATAGGTACAGAGTATTTACACTTTTATACTCATTCTATTGGTTGGCCCCCTTTGATGCCAAAATCATAGCAGGAAGTGGAATTGGAAAACAGAATTTCTGAGTACACATTCATGAATATTTACAAAGCCTTCTATCAAGGAATATACAATAAGAAAGTGGAATACCATATTCGTTTACAAAAAGGACAGGTCGGAAAATTCTGGCCTTTACAAAACAGACAAAAACTAGAAAATTGAAATGTATGTCATGGGAATGAACCTGGGAATAAAAATATTATACAGAAGAATCTCCTCCACTTCAAGTTCCTAGATCATTTCTACCCATGCCAGGAACCTGACGAACTTTCTCCATTCAGAGCATGTAACCACAAGTGAAGTAAAGAGAAGTCTCTAGCTTTAAAGAGAAGGAGTACATAAAGGTTTCCCCTGTGTCACAGGAGACATACCTGGAAAAAGCACTCTAGATACTGGTCAATGTAAGGAAAGCTGTTTGCAGGTAGGCCATTGCAGTTCTCACAGGCATCATCATTAGGCCTTCCATGAAAAATCTCTTGTATCCTGGAGGGCCCTAGCCTCTCCTGTGATGTCACAAGTGTTGTCCTATCTGCAAATAACTCTCAGATATTCCTTCAGTACCTACAGGGTTTACTAATTGGCCTCTAGTTCACAGTAAACAGCCATTTGGGAGTGAGAATGAAGGGGATGTAAAACTCAGCCATGTCTTGGTATAAAAAAAAGGAAAAAAAATATGTGAACACCAAGAAATCTCATTGAGTCCTTGGTAGGAGTTGAGTAGGTACTTAGAAGAAATAAAATTAATCTGAGCCTTCCACACATGGAATCAGGAGCTCAGAGACTGTCAGAAGCATCTGGACCCCACTGCTTCTAGTGGTTCCTGTAAGTCAGAGAGTTTATATCATTAATATCTTAATTCCAAAAGCCAGGTGTTGGGAAGGGCACTGTTCTTTTCCTTAGAACTCATGACTTTTATTTTTTTTGCTCAGAAGAAAAAGGTCCTAAGGAAGAAGTGAAAGATAAGTATTCTGTACTCATCTCAGGGTAAACTCCTTGATTATTTGGATACCTATAGTGCAGTTTGTGTCTGATACTGGTATTTAGGAGAGAGACGTGTTTCTAGTTCATCATATCAGTCTTTCCGATAGTATTGCTGAATCCCATTGCCTGATTGTGACCCTTTAGATTTCTCAGTCAATAGGTTTGATTATATGGCACTTTTCTTATCTATAACTTATTTGTTTTATTTTTTAGCAATTTTTATTTGGTTTTTGCATATTTACATTACAAATATTTTTGCCTTTCCCAGTTTCCTGTCCATAAGATCCCTAACCGGTTCCCCTGCTCTTCTTGTATAATCCCCGTTACTGCCCTTTGACATTCCCTTGAATTGGTACTAAAACCTAGTACAGACCAAGGACATCTCGTTCCATTGGTGCCCAACAAGGCCATTCTCTGCTACAGATGCAGTTGGAGCCATAGGCGATCCATGTACAATCTTTCAATATTCATTTAGTACCAGAAAACTGGTTTTTTGGCATTGTTTTTCTTATCAGATTAAAAGCCCCTTCAGCTCTTGTTATCCTTCCCCAAAATCTACCAACAAGAGATCTGTTTTCAGTTCACTGCTTTGCCACGATCATTCACTCCCGTATTTGACATGCTCTGGCTGTGTCTCTCAGGAAATACCTATATATGTTTCTTCTAATCATGCACTTCTAAGATTCCTCAATCTTATCTAGTTTTGGTGGCTAATATATCTATGTATATGTATATGTATATGTATATGTATATGTATATGTATATGTGTATGTGTATGTGTATGTGTATGTGTATGTGTATGTGTATGTGTATGTGTATGTATATGTATATGTATATGTATATGTATATATATATATATATATATATTCTATAGCTATGAGCTTAGATGGAATTTTAACATGGGTTCTGGGAAACAAGGTCACGAAAGTAGAATCCACAAATGACAGTTCTATATAGACTCTCTCCAGTTCTTATGAACCTAATGAAGCTGAGGTTTCACTGGACCTCAAGCTATTCCTCATCCTCCACATCCTCCTTAATCTTATGTTTGGCCTGAAGAAAGAATCATGGTAAAACATCCAAAACCCTCAAGTCTCTTTACTGGAACACAATAAGGTAGATAATCCAAACTGATATCAAATGGGATTAGAGAACCAGTGAATTCCATAGTCCATGTTGTCCTTTGCATTGCTGATGTCTGGTAATTTTGGGATGAAGTAAGGATCTGGGTGTTTATCATTTCAAGTAGGTACACCATATTTACATTGTTATACTCATTCTATAGCTGGGCACATTTGTTGCCAAAATCATTGCAGAAAATGGAATTGGAAAACAGAATTTTTGAGTACACATTCAGCAATATTTGCAAAGTCCCATATTGAGGAATGCACAATAAGAAAGTGAAATACAATTTTCATTCGAATGAAGATCTGTAGGGTAAATACTGACCTTTGGGAAACAGAGAAAACCTACAAAATTGAACTGTATTTTACGAAATGTACCTGGGAATAAAATTAATATCCAGAAGAATGTCTTCCACTCCATGTTACAAGAACTTTTCTACCCATTCTCAGCCCTTGACTAACTTTTTTCCATTCAGAGCATGTAACCACTAATAAAGCAAAGAGAAGTCTCTAGATTTAGAGAGATGGAGTACATAAAGGTTTCCAATGAATCACGGGATACATACGTGGAAAGGGCAAGCTCAAATCTGGTCAATGTAAGGAAAGCTGTTTAGCAGGGAGGCCATGACAGTTCTCAGTAACATCAACACGAGGTCCTGCCTGAAAAATCTCTTGTAACCGGGAGAGCTTTATCTTCTTCTTTGATGTCACAAGTGTTGTCATGACTGCATTTCCTCTCAGGTATTCTTTTAGTACCTCTAGTGTTTAGTAATTGGCATCTAATTCAGAGAAAACAGCTATTTGGGAGTGAGAACAAAGAGGATGATGAGATCAGAAGTGTGGATAAGGAAGAGGCCCTTCTGTCCTTGTCTAAAAAAAGGAAGAAATATTTGTGCTTGTGAAAGTTCAGTGACTCCTTGGTAGGGGCTGAGTGGTACTGCTGAACAGACAGCATTGATCTGAGCCTTCCACATATGGGAATCAGGAGCTGGGGTCCTCTCAGAAGCTTCTGGACTTCTCTGTTCTTATGGTTTCTGGAAGTCAGAGAGTTTATACCATTCATTTCATTATTCCAAATGCCAAGTAATGGGAAGGGCACAGTTGTTTTCCTGAGAGCACATGGCCTTTATTCTTTTTGACAAGAAGAAAAAGGCCCTAAGGAAGAAAGGAAGGACAAGTACTATATCCGTAGCTCAGAGTAAACTCCTCCATGCTTTAGATATCTACTGTGCAGTTTGTGTCTGACAGTGATATCTGCAAGAGAGAAGTGCTTCTAGTTGAGACATCGCCATCTCACTGTTTCCACTATTATGTCTCTGATAACCATTTTCTGACAGTGACACATTACATTACTGAGTAAACAGCTGTTTTTAGCTGGCATTTTTTTAATTTACTTCATATATATACATATATATATATACATATACATATACATATATATTACAAATTTTATTTGTTTTATTAAACAAACTAATTTCTATATTCATATTAAAATATTATTTCCTTTAAGAGTTTCCTCCCATAAGATCCCGAACTGATCCCTCTCCATTTCTTCTCTCCCTTCATCTTTTCGTTAACTGGGAGTCAAACCAAGGGCTTCTACTTCCATTAATGACCAACAAGGCCTTCCTCTGCTATATATGCAGTTGGATGCATAGGTCTGTCAAAGTACAGTCTTTGAATATTGGTTTAGTACCAGAAAGCTCTGGTTCATTGACTGTTGTTCTTATGGGGTTAAAAGCCCCTTCTGCTCTTGTTATCCTTTCTCAGAATCTACAAACAAGAGGTCCTTTACAGTTCACTGGATTGCCACTAACATACACTTCTTTATTTGACATGATCTAGGTGTGTCCCTCAGGATATACCTATATCTGATTCCTGGCAGAATGCACTTCTTAGCTTCATCACACTTATCTAGTTTTGGCGGCTGATGTGTGTGTGTGTGTGTGTGTGTGTGTGTGTGTGTGTGTGTGTATGAACATATATATATATGAACATATATATATATATATATATATATATATATATATATATATATAAATATATATATATATAATGTATTTTGGTAGCTCCTACAACTATTTGCTTAGGTGGTTAGGTTGAATGTTAACATGGATTCTGCACAAATAGGTCAAGAATGTAGAATTTAGAAATGACAATGTCAAATAGATTCCCCCCTGTACTTATGAAGGTATTGAAGTTGAGGATTCACCATTCCTCAAGTCTTTCTTCTCCCTGCCCATCCTCCTGTTTCTTATATTTGGCCTAAAGAAACAATCACAGAAACACATCTAAATCTTTAAGTCAGGTCATGAGAATTCAGGAAGGTAGATAGTGTCGTACAGATATCAAATAAGACTAGATTATTGAAATGTATAGTCATGTGGTCCTTTGCTTTATTGATGTCTGGTAATCTTTGGATAAAATAAGGATTTGGGAGTTTATCATTTGAAGTAGGTACACAGTATTTACACTGTTATACTCTCTCTATAGCTGGGGCCCATTTGTTGCCAAAAACATAGCAGAAAATAGAATTCGAAACATAATTTTTGAGTACATATTCAGGAATATTTATAAAGTCACCTATCAAAGAATGTACAATAAACCAGAAATACAATATTCCTTCATCTAAAGGTCTGAAAGGAAAATACTGGCCATTACAAGAGAGAGAAAACCTAGAAAATTGAACGGTATGTCACAGGTTTGGACCTGGGAATAAAAATATTATCCAGAAGAATCTTCTCTGCTCCACGTTCCTAGATCATTTCTACCCATGCCAGGACCCTGAATAACTTTCTCCATTCAGAGTATGTAAACACTGTTGAAGCGAAGAGAAGTCTCTAGCTTTCGAGAGATGGAGTACATAAAGGTTTTTCCTGTGTCACAGGAGACATACCTGGAAAAGGCACTCTCACATCTGGTCAGTGTAAGGAAAGCTGTTTGTAGGTAGGCCATGGCGGTTCTCAGTGACATCATCATTAGGCCCTCCATGAAAAATCTCTTGTATCCTGGAGAGCCCTATCTTTTCCTGTGTTGTTACAAGTGTTGTTGTGTCTGCAAATGCCTCTTGTATATTCATTCAGTATAATATAGGGTTTACTAATTGGCCTCTAGTTCAGAGGAAACATCAATTTGGGATTGAGAACAAAGAGAATGTAAAGCTCAGAGATGGGGAGAACGAAGATGGCCTTCTGTCTTGGTATAAAAAAAAAAAAAAGGAAGAAATATGGCGACCCTGGGGAATCTCACTGAGTCCTTGGTAGGTGTCGAGTAGGTAAGTTGAAGAGATAGAATTGATCTGAACCTTCCACACCTGGAATCAGGAGCTCAGAGCCTGTCAGAAGCATCTGGACTTCCCTGCTTCTAGTGGATCCTGTAAGTCAGAGAGTTTATATCATTAATATCTTTATCCCAAAGGGCAGGTGTTTGGAAGGGCACTGTTCTTTCCTTAGAGCTCATGGCTTTTATTTTTTTTTTGCCCAGAAGAAATAGGTCCTAAGGAAGAAGTTAATGACAACTATTGTGTCCACAGCTCAGAATAAACTCCTTGATTATTTGGATACCTATCGTGCAGTTTGTGTCTGATACCGGTGTTTAGGAGAGAGACATGTTTCTAGTTCATCATATCAGTCTTTCCACTAGTAGTACTCTGACTCCCTTTGTCTGATAGTGACCCTTAATATTTCTCAGTCAATGTGTGTGAATAGATGGCAGTCTTATATTTACCTTATTTTTTTTTGCTTTTTAGCAATTTTTTTGCTTTATTAATTTGATTTTTCCATATTTACATTTCAAATATTTTTGCCTTTCCCAGTTTCCTGCCTATAAGATCCCTAACCAGTCCCCCTACCTTTCTTGTATAATCCCCTTACTGCCCTTTGACATTCCCTTGATTTGGTAATGAAACCTAGTTTAGACCAAGGGAATCTCCTTCCATTGGTGGCCAATAAGGCCATTCTCTGCTACATATGCAGCTGTAGCCATAGGTCTATCCAAGAACAATCTTTGAATATTCGTATAGTACCAGGGAACTCTGGTTCGTTGGCATTGTTTTTCTTATCGGATTGAAAGCTCTTTCAGCTCTTGTCATTCTTTCTCAAAATCTACCAACAAGAGATCTGTTTTCAGTTCACTGGTTTGCCACTACCATTCACTTCTGTATTTGACATGCTCTAGCTGTGTCTCTCAGGAATGACTTATATCCCTTTCTTCTAATCATGCAATTCTATGCTTCATCATTGTTATCTAATTTTGGTGAGTGATTTGTCTATAAACACACGTACACACACACACACACACACACACACACACACACACACACACACACATATATATATATATATATATATATATATATATATATATATATATATATATATATATATATATATATACCTATGAGGTTAGATGGAATTTTAACATGGATTTTGGGAAACAAGGTCAAGAATGTAGTATCCACAAATGACAGTGCCAAATAGACTCTCTTGTGCTCTTACAAACCTAATGAAGCTGAGGTTTCACTGGATCTCAAGCCATTCCTCTCCCTGCCCATCCTCCTGAATCTTATGTTTCACCTGAAGAAAGAATCATGGTAAAACATCCAAAACCCTCAAGTCTCTTCGCCGGAAGGTAGATATTAGAGAACTGATATCTAATGGGACTACAGAAACACATTCTATAGTTCATGCTGTCCTTTGCTTTAATGAAGCCTTGTAATTTTTGGATAAAATAAGAATATGGTAGTTTTGAAGAAGGTACACAATATTTACACTTTCATATTCACTCTAGAGCTGTGCCCCCTTTGCTGCCAAGATCATTGCAAAAAATTGAATTGGAAAACAGTTTTTGATTACACATTCAGGAACATATATAAAATGTACCATCTCAAGTAATGTAGAAAAAAATTAAAACAATAATCATCCAATTGAAGGTCTTTAAGGAAAATACTTGCCTTTGAGAAACAGCGAAAACCTAGGAAATTGAAGTGGCCTTCCGTGTTTGTATAAAAAACGGAAGAAATACTTGGTCCATTGGAAAGCTCAGTGTGTCCTGTTTAGTGGTTGAGTGGGTTGCTGAAGAGATAGCCTTTATCTGTGCCTCAACATATGAGAATCAAGAGCTGAGAGTTTATATCACTAATATCTTTATCCCAAAAGCCAGGTATTGGAAAGGGACCAGTTGTTTTCCTGAGAGTTCATGGCTTTGATTTCTTTTCCCAGAAGAGAAATGTGCTAAGGAACAAGGGAAAGACAAGTAATCTGTCTTCAGCTCAGGGTAAACTCCTCCATGATTTGGAATCCAATAGTGCAGTTTGTGTCTGAGACTGATATCTGGGAAAGAGAAGTACTTCAAATGTGGACTTCATCATCTCAGTCTTTCCACCAGTAGTATTCTGACTACAATTACCTGACAGAGACTCTTTATATTTCTGAATCAATAGGTCTGGTTAGCTGCCAATTTTCGTTTCTTTATTTCTTTTTTTTTTAATTTTTCACATGTTTTATAGCTCTTTTTAATTGGATATTTCTATATTTACATTTCAAATGTTTTGTTCATTTCCACGTTTCCTGTCCATAAGATTCCTAACCGCTCCCCTTACCCTACTTTTATAACACCCTAAAGAATCCTAGACAATCCCTTGAACTAGCAGTAAAAACAAGGGAGAACCAAGGGCTTCTCCTTCCATTGATGCCCAAAACCACCATACTTGCCACATATGCAGTTGGAGCCATATGTTTGTCCATACACACTCTTTAAATGTTGGTGTAGTACCAGAAAGCTCTGCTTAGTTGAATTGGTGTTCTTATGGGGTTGAAAGTCCATTCAGCTCTTGTAATCCGTTCTCAACATCTACAAACATGAGGACCATTTTTAGATCTCTGGTTTGCCACTAGCATTCATTTCTGTATTTGTCATGCTCTAGCTGTGTCTCAAATGAAAGTTCTATATCCAGTTCCTGGCAGCATGCTCTTCTTAGCTTCAACAATCTTGTATAATTTTTGTGCCTAATATATCTATATCTATGTTATCTATATCTATGTCTATATCTATATTTATCTCTCTCTTTCTCTCTCTCTCTCTCTCTCTCTCTCTCTCTCTCTATATATATATATATATATATATATATATATGGCTTATACAACTATGTAATTGATGGAATATTTACATGGATATGGATTCTGGGTAACTAGGTCAAGAGTATAGGATCCACAAATGACAATGCCAAATAGACTCTCTCCTTTTCTTGTAACCTATTGAAGTTGAGTTTTCACTGGACCTCAAGCATACCTCTCGCTGCCCATCACTCAGGAACTAATGTTTGGCCCGAAGAAGAATCATGGCAATACATCCAAAACCCTCAAGTCTTTCCCTGGTAACACAGGAAGGTAAATATTAGATAACTGATATCTAATAGAACTTCAGAACAAAATTCTATACTCCGTGTTTTCATTTGCTTTACTGATGTCTGGTAATTTATGGATAAAATATGGATTTGGGAGTTCATCGTTTGAAGGAGGTACACAATATTTACTCTTATATTCCCTCTATAGCTGCACCCCGTTTGTTACAAAATTCATTGTAAAAAATGGAATGGAAAAATGAAATTTTGAGTACACATGCAGGAACATATATAATGTCCCCTGTCAATTAATTTACAATGAGAAAATATAGCACAATATTCATTCAATTAAAGGTCTGTAGGGAAAATACAGGGACATGGGAAACAGAGAAAACCTAGGGAATTGAACTTTATTTCACAGATTGGACCTGGGAATAAAATTAATCTCCAGAAGAATCTCTTTCCTTCTGTTTCCTGGATCTTTTCTACCATGACAAGCCCCTGACTAACTTTCTTCATTCAGAACATGCAACCACTCATGAAGCAGAGAGAAGTCTCTAGCTTTAGAGAGATGTAGCATGTAAAGTTTCCACTGTGTCACAGAAGACACTCCTAGAAATGGCACCTCCAAATCTGACCAATGTAAGAGTAGGTGTTTATAGGTAGCCTATGGCAATTCTCAGTGACATCATCATTAGGCCCTCCATAAAAATCTCTTGTATCCTGGAGAGCACTAGCTTCTTCTGTGATGTCACAAGGGTTGTCTTCACAGCAACTGCCTCTCAGATATTCCTTCCATATATCTATGGTTTAATAATTGGACTCAAATTCAGAGTAAAGAGCCATTTGGGAGAGAGAACAAATAGGATGAAGAGATCAGAGATGGGGAGAAGGAAGCTGGCCTCTGTCTTGGCATAAAAGAAAAGAAGAGATGTGTGGTTCTAGGGAAAACACCCTGGGAAGATGGCTTTAGTTCTTTCGTTCTCTGGATTAACCAAGCTCATGGAGAAGTTGCTGAACATCCTAAAGACCTTTGGGCAGATGGTTAAGTTTCTACATAACCCTTTTTAGATTTTGATGGTCCCGGGGATTGTATGGCTGATTGTAAATGTTTCCCAGGAAGAGTGCTAGAGCCAGATTGATTTTTAGATGTGTTAGAAGACATGGAATTTTTCAGATATACTTGGACTAATGGCACAAGGTCTAAATGATTTTTTTTCGCTGTGGACTATCCCTCAGACCTTTGGAAAAAAAAGGTTTTGTATTTTTGAAGTCTAATTTGCACAATTACAAATCACTTTGAGCATGGAGATCACTTTATGGAGCCCCAGAGAGGGGTGAAGAAATTGCCTGAAAACCTAGGGTTGAGGGTGAACATGACTTGTGGGTAGAAGGAGGAGGTACTTGAGCATCTTGGGACAAAATGTAATGTCCAGCATGCCCTTGTAAGGATTGGCAATTTGTCATAATTCCTTTGTCATTTTTTGAAAATTCCAAGGACCTTTGTTCAGATGGAGGTGTGGGACTCACCTGAGGAGTAGTTGTAGTTTTGGTGTCTCTTTGGCAGCAGAAGATGGCACAAGATCCCTTCTGGCAGAACGGGGAAGGTTGAAAGTGTCTTCCTTAGAGGAGAAATTTCTCAAGACTCCATCAGAAGGATCAAATCTTAACACGTTTTTCTAGAAATTGGATGCCTGTGGTCCACTTTGGTAGAGGGAGAATGTCTACTATTTCTCCCCAGAGTGGACATGTGAAATAAATCTACTTGGGTAGCTGGGGATAGTTGTAAAGCATGCTGTTCAGATGCAGTAGATCCTAAGATTTCCTTCTCATATGAGGAAGGTCTTAATGTACCATATATATGTGTAGATATCCTGCTTGACGTCAGAATTGCGGTAAGTTATTAGAGCTATGTCTGAAGATGTGACTTCTCCTAGAGCATCATGGACATATTTGAGAGATCTGAGAGCCTCATGAGCAGATAAGGATGTTTGTAGATATTGTTGTGTAATTGTGGAAGTTCCAAAAGAAAATTCTTCTTCTGCAGAAGTGGAAACCAACTTTTGTACAGATGTGTCAGGTTCCCTAGCCTGCTTGAGAGTCAAAACAGGTTCCAAGGCCCCTTCAGAAGATGAAGTAAAACCCAGAGCTTTTGAGGTATTTGGCAGATGTTCTGGTCTGCTTTTGTGTATAAAGAAGGACTGGCCACCCTTTGTGCATATTTGGAAGAGCATGTAGTATCTTCTGTAGTTGGGGAAAATGGCTGATCTTCAGGAGATAAGGAAATTCCTATAGCCTCCTGTGAAGTTTGAGGAGGTCGTATTCATTCTTTTTCACTAATGAAATACAAGGAATCCGTTTCCTCAGATGTCGAGGATGCTACAGACACTGGTGTTTGCAAATCATGTTACACCACTCCTGCTTCACATATAGTTGGATCCATAACATTCTCTACAGATGGAATATTTCCTAGAACATTTTTTGTACATGTGTCACATCCACAAGACATTTCTCAAGATGTGGCTGCGGGTAGAACTCCTTCTGTAGATGTTTCTTGTCCCACAGTCTCTTTATGAGATAAATTACTACTCAGAGAATCCTTCACAGTTTTGAGAAATTCTAGCACCTCTGATGTATATGTGGAAAATTTTGGAACCCTTCCTTACAGGACAGAATGACCTAGAGTCCCCTGAGGAGATAGGTGATGTTTTATCTTCTCTGCACGTTGTATAAATATGGAGTCTGCATGGCTCATTGACTGTGTTCTGACAAACTTGTCTCTTTTGGTCCTGATGACAAGTCAGGAGGGTCCTTTTCAGTGGTAGAGGATATTTGAATAATTCTTTGATGTATAGGGACATTTGAAGTATGGGGGGAGATGTTGAGTGTGCTAGATTACATTATTTTATGTGCAGAAGGCACAAGAGTCTCCTGGTTGGACTCAGAATTTTCTACCACATCCTGCATGGGGGTGGAACTCTCAAGACCCATTCTGAAATTGACAATTGTCCTTGATCTAATGGTGTACATGCAGAAAGTTTTGTCAATGCTTGGGGTGTTATGTGTGTTGTGAGGTTCACTTGGGTATTTGTGACTGCATTTTGTCCCCCTCGGACAATAAGTGATGATTTAAGCCATTTTTAACAGTGGAGAAGTCTGAACGTACTCTTGGTTTAATAGAGAAGTTATGAAATCCCCTTTGTTAGCAGAATCAGGTTTCAAATGCTTTTAACCCGAAGCAGTTTGCATAAGGCACTTTGGTGGAGATGGGGGACATCTTTGACTGTCTTTGTGTGTGGACATAGCTTTCTCCCATGTTTTGCAGCTGGCGAAGGTATTAAAGTCACATGTGGAGAGGGGGCAGGACTTAATCTATTTGTGGAATATGAGAAATCATTGAGATTACCTTTAAAAGTAGAAATTTTGCAGCCCTCTTTGTCTGATGGGGCTTGTTGTACCTCACCTTGACAAGAGATGTCTTCTCCAAAACATTTGGAGGAGAATTGGAAAGACTGGAGACCTGTAGGATAGGGAATGAACATTTGAAACTCCTTTGGAAACTCTGTCGGACAGATAGCTGATCACCCAGAAGACTGGGCTGTACTTAGACTTCAGGTAAGGAGAGACTGCCACTTCTGCCCACATGTGCCCACATCCCTAGCCCAAGAGGAAACAGCATAGTGCCGCTGGACACATGAATATAGGAGCAGTCAAGCTATAGGAGTCCTGCAGTACAAATGGCATATGGATCGGAACTGGTCCAAACAATATCCTACACACAAATCTTCTGTGGGGTGGGGAACACTTAGACCATCAGAAGGGCAGAAACTCCTGAGAACTCTGCTCACATTCCTGACAAAAAAAAAAAAAAAAAAACACCTGGCTCCATCTGGGCCTCCTGTTCATAGTGACCTAGTAGACATTTCTGGTTGCAACTCTCATTGAGAGCTGAATGGCAGCCCGAGAAGCAACGTCAGGCCTGAGACCAGAGGTGAGGACAACTATTCTGCTCTAAGTGACCTGACTAGTGGATTCAGGACATGCAAAAGCAGAACTCCTCTGGGACCAGGCACTTCCAGTTTCTAGCTGGCTCCTGAACCTTGCTGATCCTGGCCCAGAGCTCCCTGCTCCTAGACGATGTGGGAGAGAGAGCTGATCACCCAGGAGTCTGGGCAATACTGAGCATACAAGGCACAGAGACCGCAACTTCTGCCCACCTTTACCCACATCTCTGGCCCAAGAAAAACAGCATAGTGCCTTGGGACCCAGGAATATAGGAGGAGTAAAACTGCAGGAGCACCATGTTCCAGACTGTGCCTGGATCTGAACAGAACTGGTCAAACAGCTCCCTGCACACAAATCCTGAAAGTGGAAGAACTAGAACTTCAGAGGAGCAGACATTCCTGGGAAACCAGAGGAGACTACTCTCTGCCCAGATTACTGGCTCAATAGGAAAACACCTTGTGCCTTCTGTGATCCCTCCCCCCCCACAGAAGGATATAAGAGAAATATGTGAAGTTCCTTCTGGTTCCAGCCCACAGGGACAGCTGAAAGCCAGTGGACAGGAAAAACTGCATGCATGAGGTAAGAATACTCTGTTCCCATAACTGGGTAAAAACAAAATAGGAAAACATGTCTACAGCAGTCCTGACACATGAGCCTACAGGACGGTCAAGCCCCTGTCAGAAAGAGTAAGACACGCTAACTCCAGAGACAACCTGATGGCTAGAGGCAATAACAGGAATTCAAACAACAGAAATCAAGACTATTTGGGCTCATCAGAGTCCAAATCTCCCAACAATGCAAACACTGGATATCCAAACACACCAGAAAAGCAAGATCTAGATTTAAGTTCACATTTTATCATGATCATGGAGGATGTTAAGGAGGTCATAATTAACTCCCTTAAGAAAATACAGGACAACAGAAAATTCAGAAGTAAACAAGTAGAATCCCAGAAAGAGGGAACACAAAATTACCTTAAAGAACTAATGAAAAAAAAAAAAAAACAGGAGAAGAAAATGAACAAAAAATCCAGGAGTTAAAACTGGAAAAGAAACTATAAGGTAAGCACAAAGGAAGACAACCCTGGAGATGGAAAACCTAAAAAAGAGACCAGGAGTCATAGATGTGAGCGTCACAAATAGGATAAAAGAGATGGAAGACATAATCTAAGTTGCAGAAGATTCCTTAGAAAACATTGACACAACTGTCAAAGATAATGTAAAAAAGAAAAAAAAAACTCCTAGCCCAAAACATACAGGAAATCAAGGATACAGCAAGAAGATCAAACCTAAGGATAACAGGTATAGAAGAGGGTGAAGACTGCTAACATCAAGGGACAGTAATATCTTCAACAAAATTATAGAATAAAACTTCCCTAATCCGAAGAAAGAGATGCCCATAAACATACACAAAGCCTACAGAACTACAAATAGACTGGACCAGAAAAGGAAACCCTCCCATCACATAATAGTAAAAACAGTAAATACACAAAACAAATAAAAATATTAAAAGCAGTAAGTATATGTATAAATAACATATAAAGGCAAACCTATCAGAATTAAGCCAGAATTTTCACTAGAGACTATGAAAGCTGGAAGATCCTGGACAGATATCATACAGACCCTAAGAGAACAGAAACGCCTTCCTAGGCTACTTTATCCAGCAAAATTCTCAATTAACATAGATGGAGAAACCAAGATATTCCATGACAAACCCAAATTTACACAATATCTTTCTAAATATCCAGTAATTCCAAGGACACTAACTGGAAAATCCCCAAAAAGGAGGCAAGTAAAATCATAAAGCAAGAATTAATCTTTTCACAACAAAATAAAGAGAAGGGAAGCACACAAACATTAACTATCCTCCAATTATGAAAATAAGAGAAAGTGATCATCGCTATTCCTTAATATCTCTCAACATCAATGGACTCAATTCCCCACTAAAAATACACAGATTGACACACTGGATATGTAATGCGGACACAGCATTTTGCACTACAGGAAACACACTTCAGAGACAAAAAGAGACACTACCTCAGAGTAAAAGGATGGAAAAATAATTTGCAAGCAAAATTTCGCAAGAAACAAGCTGGAGTAGCCATTCTAATATCATATAAAATCGACTTTCAATGAAATGTCATCAAAAACCATAAGGAAGGACACTTCATATTCATCAAAGCAAAAATCCACAAAGATGAGCTCGAAAACTAAAATATCTATGCGCCAAATACAAGGGCAGCTACATAGAAACGTTACTAAAGCTCAAAGAACATATGGCACCGGAAATAATAATAGCAGGGGATTTCAACTCCCTACTCTCATCACGAGACAGATCATGGAAAGAGAAATTAAACAGAGACATAGTCAGACTAACCGAAGTTATAAACCAAATGGTCTTAACAGATACTTTAGAAAATTCTATCATAAAACAAAAGGATATAACTTCTTCTCACCACTTCATGGCATTTTCTCCGAATTTTATCATATAATCAGTCAAAAAGCAGGCCTCAAATGATACAGAATGATAGAAATAATCCAATGCATTCTATGAGACCACCATGGGCTAAGTCTGTTCTTCAATAACAATGAGGAGAGCACACCCACATATACATGAAAGTTGAACAATGCTCTACTCAATGATAACTTTGTCAAGGAAGAAATGAAGAAAGAAATTAAAGACTTCTTAGAATTTAATGAAAATGAAAGTACAATATACCCAAAATTTTGGAACACAATGAAAGCTGTGCTAAAAGGAAAACTCATACCTCTGAATGCCTGCAGAAAGAAACTGGAGAGAGCATACAAGAGCAGCTTGACAGCACACCTAAATCCTTTAGAACAAAAAGAACCAAATACATGCAGGAGTAGTAGAAGGCAGGAAATAATCAAACTCAGAGGTGAAATCAACCAAGTAGAAAAATGGGGATCATACAAAGAATGAACAGATCTAAAAGCTGGATCTTTAAGAAAATCAACTGATTACATTAACCCATAGCCAGACTAATCAGAGGGCACACAGAGTGTGTCCAAATTAACAAAATAAGAAATGAAGAGGGAGACAAAACAGCAGAATTAGAACAAATTAAAAAAGTCATCAGATCATCCTACAAAATCCTAATTTCAACAAAATTTGAAAATCTGGAGAAAAGGACAATTTTCTTGATGAATGTCATGTACCAAAGCTAAACCAGGAACAGAAAAACCATTTAAACAACCAGTAACTTCTATAGAAATAGAAGAAATCAATAAATGCCTCCCAATCAAAAAGAGTCCAGGATCAGATGGATTTAGTGAAGAAATCTATCCAAAATTCATAGAAAATTTCATACTAGTACTTTGCAAACTATTCCACAAAAATGAGACAGTGCACTACCTAATTCCTTTCATGAAGCCACAATTACTCTTATACCTAAACCACACAAAGACCCAGCAAAGAAAGAAAACTTCAGACCAATTTCCCTTATGAATATCGATGCAAAAATACTCTATAAGTCTTGCAAACTGAATCCAAGAACACATCAAAATAATCATCCATCATGATCAAGTAGGTTTTATCCCAGGCATGCAGGGATGATTTTGTATATGGAAACCATCAACGTAATCCATTATGTAATCACACTCAAAGATAAAAACCCAATGATCGTTTCATTAGATGCTGAGAAGGCATTTGATAAAATTCAACACCCCTTCATGATAAAGGTCCTGGAAAGTACAGGAATTTAAGGCCCATTCCTAAACATATACAGCAAATACATAGCTAACATTAAACTAAGTGGAGAGAAACTTAAAGCAATCACACTGAAATCAGGGAGTAGACAGGCTGCCCACTCTCTCACAACTTATTCAATATGGTTCTAGACATCTTAGCCAGAGCAAGCATACACTAAAGGAGTCTGCTTAGATTGGATTGGAAAGGAGGAATTCAAAATAGCACTGTTTTAGACGATATGAAAGTATACTGAAGACCTCAAAAGTACCACCAGAGAATTACTAAGCCTGATAAACAATATCAGCAAAGTGGCTGGGTATAAATATAACACTGAACAAAAGCTAAACAAGTGGAGAAAGAAACTAGGGATACGACGCCCTTCACAATACCCCTAAATAATACAAAATAACTCGGGTGACTTTATCCAAGCAAGTAAAAGATATGAGCATATGAGCAGAACTTCAAGTCCCTGAAGAAACTGAAGGAGATTTCAGAAGATGGAAAGATCTCCCATGCTCATGGACTGGCAGGATTAATACAGTAAAAATGGCCATAATACCAAAAGCAACCTACGGATTCATTCCTATCCCCATCAAATTTCCAATCCAATTCTTCATAGAGTTAGACAGAACAATTCATAAATTCATCTGGAATAAGAAAAACTCAGAATAGCTAAAACTGTCCTCAACAATAAAAGGACTTCCTTGGGAATCACTATCCCTGAACTTAAGCAGTATTACAGAGCAACAGTGATAAAAACTGTGTGGCATTGAGACAGAGGCAGGCAAATAAAACAGTGAAACTGAACTAAAGACCAGAAATGAACGCACACACCTATGGTCACTTAATTTTTGAGAAAAAGACAAAACCATCCAATGGAAAAAAAGATAGCATTTTCAGCATATGGTGCTGGTTCAACTGGAGGTCATTATGTAGAAGAAGGCAAATTGATCCATTCTTACTGCCTTGTAGAAACCTTTAGTCCAACTGGATCAAGTACCACCACATTAAACCAGATACACTCAAACTAATAGAAGAAAAGTGGGGAAGCATCATGAACATCTGGTTTCCCACTAGCACTCACTTCTGTATTTAACATGCTCTAACTGTGTCTCTCTGGAACGATCTTTCTCCAGTTCTTGGCAGCATGCGCCTCTTAGCTTCACCAATCTTATGTAGTTTTCGTGTCTCCTACACCTATGAGGTTAGGTGGAATTTTAACATGGATTATACACAACTAGGTCAAGAATGTAGAATCTACAATTGACAATGCCAAAAAGATTGCATTCTGTACTTATGAAACTATTGAAGATAAGCTTTCCCTGGACCTCAAGACATTCCTCTCCCTGCCCATCCTCCTGAATATTACGTATGGCCTGAATAAAGAATCATGGCAAAACACTCTCAACCCTCAAGTCTGAACCTTGGAAATAAGGAATGTAGATATCAGAGAACTGATTATCTTTTGGGACTACAGAACCACATTCTAGAGTAGATGTTGTCCTTTCCTTTACTGATGTCTCTTAATTTTTGGATAAAATAAGGATTTGGGAGTTTATCATTTGAGGTAGGCACACAATATTTACACTGTTATATTCACTCTAATGTTGGGCCCTCTTTGTTGCCAAAATCATTGCAAAAAAAATGGAATCGTAAAACAGAATTTTTGAGTACACATTCTGGAATATTTATAAAGTCCCCTATCAAGGAATGTACAGTAAGAAATTGAAGCACAATATTCATTCAATTAAATGTCTGTAGGGAGAATACTGGCCTTTGGGAAACAGAAAACCTACAAAATTTTTCTGTATGTCACATAAATGATCATGGGAAAAATTATTATCTAGAAGAATCTCCCCCACTCCATCTTCCTAAATCTTTTATACCCATGCCAAGCCCCTGGCTACCTTTCTCCATTCAAAGCATGTAACCACTAATGAAGCAAAGAGATTTCTACAGCTTTAGAGAGACGGACAACATAAAGGTTTCCACAGAGTCACAAGAGAGATACCTGGAGAGGGCACGCCAAGTCTGATCAATGTAAGGAAATCTGTTTAGCAGGTAGGACATGGCAGTTCACAGTGACATCATCATTAGGCTCTCCCTCAAGTATATCTTGTAACCTGGACTCCCCTAACTTCTTCTGCGATGTCACAAGTGTTGTTGTGGCTGCAACAGCCTCTCAGATACTCCTGCAGTACCTCTAGGGTTTACTAATTGACCTCTAATTCAGAGTAAACACCCATATGGGAGGGAGAACAAAGAGGATAATGACAACAGTGAAGGGGAGAAGGAAGCTGGCCTTCTGTCTTTGTATAAAAAAAGGAAGAAGTATGTTATACTTGGGATAGCTCAGAGAGTCCTTAGTAGGAATTGAGTGGGATATTTAAAGAGTTTGCCTTGATGTGAGCCTTACACATATGGGAATCAGGAGCTGGGAGCTCAAAAGCATCTGGACTTCCCTGTCCTTATGGTTCCTGGGAGTCAGAGTGTTTATATCCTTTTTTTTTTGTATTCCAAAACCAAGTGATGGGCAGAGCATAGTTGATTTCCTGATAGCTCATAACCTTTATTCTTTATGTCAAGAAGAATAAGGTCCTAACAAAGAAGGGAAAGACAAGTATTGTGTACTCCACTCAGAGTACACTCTTCCATGCTTTGGATCCCTATAGTGCAGTTTGTGTCTGACACTGATATCTGGGAGAGAGAAGTGTTTCTACTTGAGTCTTCATCATCTCTGTCTTTCCACTAGTATTACTCTGCTCTCATTCCCTGACAATGAGCTTTACATTTCTGAGTCAATAGCTGTGAATACCTGGCACTGTTATTTTCTTTAATTTCTTTAATTTTTTTAGTTTTAGCAAATTTTATTCCTTTTTATTTGGGTATTTCTATATTTACATTTCAAATGTTATTTCCTTTCCCTATTACTTGCCCATATGATCCCTAACCGGCCCCACTCCTCTTTTTCTATAACTCCCCTTACTATCCGTTTTCAGTTCACATATTTGCCTCTAGAATTCACTTCTGTATTTGATATACTCTAGCTGTGTCTCACAGGGAAGATCTATATACAGTCCCTGGCAGCATGCACTTCTTAGCTCTATCAATCTTTTCTAGTTTTGGTGACTGATGTGTATATATTTTTCCACATGTATGGCATGCTCTGAATGGGATTCCCTCAGTCTCTGCTCTAAATTTATATATATTATTGTTCCACCTTTTAAAAAGGAGTAGAGCATGCACATTTTGTATGTCCTCTCTTGAGCTTCCAGTTGTCTGAGGACCGCATCTTGGGTAATTTGAGCTTTTGTGCCAATATTCACTTTCGGTGATTTCATAACATGTGTGATTTCATACCATTCTGTGATTGGGTAACCTCAATCAGTATGATATTTTCTAGATCATTCCATTTGTCTATGACTTTCTTGAGATAATTGGTTTTGATAGCCGAGTAGTACACCATTGTGTAAATGTACCACATTTTCCATAACAATTACTCTGATGAATGCCATTAGGGTTTCTTCTAGCTTCTGGGTATTACAAATAAGGCAGCTATGAACATAATTGAGGATGTGTCTTTTTGTATGTTGGAGCATCTTTTGGTTATATGCCAAAAGATGTATATCTGTTCCTCAAGCACTGCAATTTCCAATTTTTTGAGGAATCTCCAGACTGATTTCAGGAGTGGTTGAACCAGTTCTTTGTGCCACCAAAAAAAGGAGCATTCCTCTCTCTTGAGATCCTTATCAACTTCTGCTGTCTCCTGAATTTTTATTTCAGCAATACTTACATGTATGTGGTGGAATCTCAGGGTTGTTTTCATTTACATTTCCTTAATGACTAAATATGACGAACATTTCTTTAGATCCTTCTCAGATATTTGATATTCCTCAGTTGAGAAATCTTTGCTTAGTCCTGTAGCACAATTTTAATAGGATTATTTTCTCTCTGAATCATTATTTCTTTAGTTCTTTGTTTTTATTAGGTAATAGCCCTCTGTCAGATGTAGGATTGGTGTAGAACTTTTCCCAATCTTTTCCCTGCTGTTTTGTCCTAAAGACAGTCTCCTTGGCAGGCAGTTTTATACTACATTGAAGAAATATCAATTAGAGAAATAGAAGAGGGACTGGCTCCTTCCTGTCTTCTGTACGTGTCCTGAACAGTAATTGAGGGAACTAAACAACCATGTTCTATTCCTATAAGGCATGTTTATCTACACTTGTAGGTCTAGAGAGACTTAGGAGTGATCCTGGGCACATCAACTGTATGCTGATGTAGTTTGTAGTTTTCATCCTGGCTTGTGTAACTACAGGCTAAGATGTTCTAAAGCCAAATTACAACCTCTGCAGATGTGCATATGCCTGAGGAGGCTGTCTCCTTGGTTTTCTGAAGCATAGTTAAGGGAAGCAGAGGAAAACAGAACTCCCTTCTCTTCTGATCTCTGGGAATGCTGACATTCTGGCTTCAGTTCTTTATATGTTCTTGAATATCCTTTGGTGTTCTAGCATTGGACTGCAAATAAATACTATGCAGGAGATGTGTGGGAAACACCTGAACTCTTCCATTAGAGATCAGAGAGATGAGCTGTATTTGCACTCATTTGACTGTGTATATTTCTGGTCTTTGTTTGACCATGCAGTTCTGATGCCTCATATTTCATTGCTAATGTATTCAAGTTGTAGGGAAAGCACACCTCACAATTTTTTCCCATCCTCCATCCTATGGTCTTAGATTTTAGTGGAACCCTTCACATTTTATATTCTAGATCCACTGTCCTAACTTTTTAAACATGCACATCTCTATTATTCCTGCACACTGTGTGTGTGTGTGTGTGTCATTGTGTACCTGTGTATCTTTTGTGTGTATGTGTTTGTGTTTGTGTCCTTAAATGGTTAGTTTGTATGCAATTTACAGAAACCTTGTCACTGAAAGTAGTCTATGTAAGAAATCTATAAAGTGTGGATGGGGCATAATCCAAATGTTCTGCCATAAAGTGGCCTTCTAGAAAGAGTAGCATAATCTTCAGTAAAAGAATATGCTTGACAAAGAAGTGCAGACTGACAGGAACTTGATGTAGATCTCTCCTGAGAGACACAGGCGAAATACAGCAAATACACAGGCAAATGCCAGCAGCAAACCACTAAACTGAGAACGAGAATCCCGTTGAATGAATGAGAGACAGGCTTGGAAAGGCTTGAAGGGGCTTGAGACCCCATATGAACAACAATGCCAAGGAACCAGAGCTTCCAGGGACTAAGCCACTACCCAAAGACTATACGTGGACTGATCCTGGGCTCCCACCTCATAGGGAGCAATGAATAACCTTGTATGAGCACCAGTGGAAGGGGAAGCCCTGGGTCCTACTAACACTGAAACCCCAGTGAACGTGATTGTTGGGGGGAGTGTGGTAATGGGGGGAGGATAGGGATGGGAACACCCATATACAAAGGGGTTTAGGGGTAAGAAAGCAGGGTTAGGGGAATGTTGGCCAGTAAACCGGGAAAGGGAATAACAATTGAAATGTAAATAAGAAATACTCAAGATAATAAAGAAAAAAAAATCTGCTTTTAAACAAAATTTGGAGGAAATACCCCGACATGTCTACATTATAACTGTGTACTGTGTCATTGTTTTCTTGTTTTCTGCGGTCACACTTGTGGCCTTTGAAGCCGAGCTGCATCCCGTGGATCTGTAAATAAGCTAAGACAGACTTTCAACTCGGTCACATGAAGCATGTGAAAGGCGTGACAAGACAGTTGCAGTCATTGTGACACTGCCATCCCAATGGATACATGTAACTGTTGAAAAATCACAGAGTGGGATGCTCAAGTCTGAACTTTAACACCCAGCTAGGAAAAGAATAACCTATCAGTTCACTTGCTGAGTACCATCCACAAGCAAAGGGTAGGCTCAGATGAAGTACTGTTGAAGAAATTTGCTCTTCCTTGTGAGCAGCATCTGAGGGTATGTGGAAGACCATTCAGCATCCTGTGACACGGGAGACCAGAGTAATGAGAAGCAGACAGAGGGGACAATTCTGTGTTGTTTTTTTTTTTTTTTCTGGACCACCATAACTACATTTTCCAGTCTATGGATTTGCTCATTGAAATCGTGTGTCTCACATTGGCAAAGGCCAAGCTGTATGAAGCCTCAATATCAAAACTGGATCCAAGGTCCTTTCTTAGTTACTGGGATTTACAGGCAGTCTACCATACCTTGTCTTCTAGATTCACAAATTCTTCTCTGGCTTCATGTACTTAAGGCATATTCTTTCATTCTCTCTATGTGTCTCTCTCTCTGCCTCTCTGTCATATTTTTTTCCTCTATCCTACAACAGTCTTTACTAATGTTAATGTATTTCTTTCCAGTTTATACCCTTCCTTATCTCATAAACCCCAGGGTAATCTGAACTTGGAGTCCTCTGGAGAACCACAATTAGAAATAGAGTTGACATCCAAATCTACTAGACAAGAACAACTGTGAAGATGCAGAATATTCAACAACCCCCAACAAGCATAGAGTCCAATACGCATGTATAAAAAGAAAATTTTTAGATATTCAAGAAATGCATGTCAGGCTGACCATAGGTTGGCTTCTCTTTGCTGAGACTGCCAGCATCATGACAAAGGTTACATGGGGCTTTAATAAACATGTATAGTTTAATAATACCTAGACTCTACCCTACTTTACCATTCCCTGTCTGTATGTTTCTAATAGATGCTTTCCAGAAATGTAGTAGTGACACCCTTTCAAGAGTATAGACGTTGTCACATGTGGCACCCAACAGAAGAATTTGACTTTTATTCTATGGGTGAAGCTCCTTATGATTGATCTACAACATACTTGTCACCACGACTGATGCTTTGTTTTGGTGTGTGTGTGTGTGTGTGAGTGTGTGTGTGTGTCTGTGTCTGTGTCTGTCTGTCTGTCTGTCTTTGTCTCTGTCTGTCTCTTTCCTCCGCAGGATACCTCTCCATAGTACAGCATGACTTCTTAATTGCATTCCAAGGTTGACTCATCATGCTTCCTCTGTTTTTGAGGTCTCAAGTTGCACCTATGTTAAGCAATGCACCTGTAGCCTGATCTGTGAACTGCTGTTCACATCATAAAGAACCCCATGACTAAACATGTTATTTTTGAGGCTCTGAACAATGATTTTGCCTGAATTTACATAATTATTCCAATTTTTTTTACTCCCTCAACTAAACTGTACTTCTCTGTGGATCTTTCCAAAGTCTTTGCTTACTTGTATTTATCTATGTACCAGCTCTACAAGGAAGGCATAATCCCAACTCTCCAGCATTAGTTAGGAGGAGCAATGGATGAGGAAATTGGATAAAATGATCATTTAGCTAAAGAAGATGTCCGCTTAGAGTGATTAACTGTTTAGAATCGTTGCATAAATGACAATCATACTGACCTAAGTTCTCAACTTCCTTTCTTCATTGTCATTTTCAGTGTGCATAGTAAGGTCGGGATGAACAATTTCTGAGCTTTGTTTGCAAGTTTAGGCTTCAGTATCTGTACATGAAGGTAGGAAAAAATTCAATTAATCAGTCATATCTCCATTTTTAGAAGGTAGAGTGATGGAAAGTCTTCCCTTGTGTCTCAGCAAAGGTACTGGAAAGGCCAACTTGGCTTGTTGATTTGGAGAATATCTGGTTAATGGATAGTTATGTACTGTTGAAGGGGACACTCCTCTGGTACACTATTGCATGCCTGGAATTCCATGGTATTCTTTGTGATGTCACTAGTGTTATGGAAACAGAAGCTGCCCTTGTGGTATTTAGTTAATGCTTATTGTTTTAGACACAGACATGTTTTCTAGGATTATCGAGTTATTTACAGGAAAAACAGAGTGCATGGAGAGATGAGAGAGAGACAAAAATGATATTAGGACTTCTTTCTTGTTATAAAAGTGCAAAATAAATAATCTGGTGTAAAGCAGAGAGAGTAAGCCCTGAGCCAGTACTGGGGAACTTCCTGCAGAAGCTGTGCTTGGGTCAGACCTTCTAGGAGCAGGACTTATGGTCTGAAACATCTGGACTTTTAAAGAAGGGACCAAGCGTCAAGAATATCTGATGAATATTTGGCAGACAGCCAGAAATTGACAAGCATGCAGTTAGTTTGCTATGAGTTCCTTAATTTCACTCTGAATGAGAAAGATATCCAATAGGAGCCACACAGATAAATCTTCTACTCTCAGGGTAGAGTATAGGACTTCATCTACAGACGATTATTGTACATTCATTGACATGTTGTGACAAGGAGAGAGAGAGAGGGATACTCCCCTGGAAATGTATCAAGATTTCAGACTCATTTTTCTTGAACATACATGATTAGGGCTTGGTTGTCCTAAGAACTATGGACTACAGAACTTACCTGCATATGTCTAGGAATCATGGTTGGAGGCAGGAGAGTAGCTAATAGGTCCAACTTGAAAAGAGCTTTCTTACTCTCTCAGTGCTTCAAAGTGTCTGTAGATTTCCCCTTTCCTCATGCTTTGTTGGGGGACTCAGAATGGTCTCTCCTGTGACCGGGGCCATTAATATGCATGTTCCCTTGTGTTTATCTACAGGGTCTGCTGGGAAGGCATCATGCCAACCTTCCACCATCAATGAGCAAGTTCAGCAGATTAAGAAGTAGGAGAAACTGACTATTGAGCTCAAGAAGAAAACCTGTGAGTTGGGTAAACTTCCAGGAATACTGACCCATGGCATCAGCAGAATTTGAACAAAAGATAGTTATTACACCCAGTCATTCCTTGATCGTCTTGACCCCTCTGTGTTAAACCCAATATTCTCACATCAGAAGAAACTGCAACTCCAACGTCCTCATGCACAAACACACTTTTCTGATGTGCCTCTCAAAAGTAGAAATTGAAGGTAGGATAGGAGTGTAATGGAAGCTATTTCATTTCTCAGAAAAGCAGAAGCTGTGTTGGAATAACAGACGAGATATGGCAAGCAGTGTGTGAGCTCTCATCCTGGATTTTAATAGAGAGAGATGCATTTTCTGTCCTCAGAGGAACACAGAAAGGTGGTCAGCTACAGAAGCACAGTAACTTAAACTTAGATAAGTAAACTTTTGTTTTTTATTTATTTTAAAGATTTATTTTATTTGATTTTTATGAGTATACTGTACCTGTCAGACTCACCAGAAGAGGGCATCAGATGACATTATAGATGGTTGGATGCCACGATTAGTACACTTGGAATTGAACTCATGACCTTTGGAAAGACAGGCAGTGTTCTTAAATGCTGAATAATCTTCCTCGTCTAAACTACTACTACTACTACTACTACTACTACTACTACTACTACTACTACTTATTATTATTATTATTATTATTATTATTATTATTACTATTATTGTTAAGCAACCCTAGATAGATCAAAACTTACCCTCCTCCAATGCTCTTCCCCCTTCCCTGTCTCAAGAAGATCTTAGAATAAAGAAAGTCACTATAGTATCTGCCCCTCGACCTCAGCATTAAATAATGAAAAATTTTACTTTTTCTTAGCTATGGAGATTTTCTTGTTGACTGGGCTCATAGCTTTAGACCTGAAGTCAGGGATAATATGGACAATGGAGATCCATTTGAAAGAAGCTGCTTAACTTGGAGGAACAGGGAAACAGTGAGCAAGAGTAAGATGTTTGTCCACCAGGTGATCCCTTGCTGAGAACAAAGTCTCCTCTTCACAGCCTGAAAACTGGGCAGGCTGGGTAAGTAGGCATAGCTAACAAGCCAATCCAATTGTGTAAATATTTGTACATATACAGGGTATAAAGGGAGAGCATTTCATTGACTAAGTTGAATACAAATCCTGTCCACTATGTTCTTATATCTTGCAAGGAAACTTTGGTGTATTTTGTCTATCCTGGGATCCAGAAAGATCGCTTCTCACTCTCATTGTGATTTCTTCCCTCATATGACCCTTAAGAGTACTGAGGAAGTCAGAGAAAAACACAGACAACAATAATCTACATTGTAGAGATCAATTACTTCTCATAAGAAACACTTCCTCATAGCTGTGAATTCAGCAGAGGGGCAAGCTGCAACCAATGCTTGATATTGCATCTGATGTCTGGTATACAGGCTCATTGACTAACTATTCTATTGGAGAAAGGAAACATCAAAAGTTAGCATGAGAACAAAAAAAAAGACTTAAAATATAATCAGAACACTGATACATAGCAGTAAGTGTTCCCAGTGAGGGTCACAAATAACATGAAGGGTATTACTTGAGCAAGAGTTACTCTGCTGGAGTCCTCATATTTCATATTTACTTGAAAATCTGTCACAGCAAACTATATTGATATCATACAATAGTCCAGAGGGACCATACCCAAAAGTATATAATTCCTACTGAAATAAAGTGTTGATAATACTGCACATCACACATTTGTATGTGAGTCTAAAATTAATGTTCTACATAGATGAAAGCATTCTCTCAATCCTTATCTTAGTCACTTGATTTTTTTTTTTCGTTTGGAAAATGGCTGAGTATTCTTCAGTTCCACACCTGAACTGAACTGACTCTTCCTCAGACTGTACACATAGTGGACATCTGAGTAGCAATTGACATTTTTAGCCAGGTTGGTCTCCCCATGGATCTTTTTGGGCATGAATAAGCATGCATAGACATATTTTACTAAAGGATTCATGTAGTAGCCTAAATATTACAGGATCCCATTGCTGTAAATAATTTTATTTTACACAGCAGAAGGAAGGTGTATCAAAGGCTGTGTATCAAACGTTGTAGATATTACACCATCCATAGATGATAATATATCAAGAAGAATCCCTTAGGATTACACACATTGATCTAGAAACTCACAGACGATTCTAATCCGGGACAGGTAATCACTTGGCTTGGAAACTTACAATAATATAATGCTCCAGATCTATGTGGAGTGTTAATAGATAATGAGAAACCACCTAAAAAGCACATGCATAAGTACAAGATGCTATTCAAAAATTATCCAGAGGGAGTTTGGCAACCTACATTCAGCACAAAGGGATTGATTCGTCACTTCACAGATTCTGATCAGATCAATTTAGTATTGAGAAAACTATATGAGAACTCACTTGCGTATCCCATGACTGTACAACAAGGTAGTCACAGCAAACATGACATTCAGGAAGCATAGCCTGAACTTGCCAACAATGGACAGAGTGCATTTAGCTGACGAAGTCTGACCATGAAACTCAAATTTCCGAAATACCACTTAGGTTTGAATTTACAGAACAATAAATACTTAATGAGTTTTGGGACAAAATTCTAATCTAAAGACTACAAAATTATTTATCAATAAGCTCTTAATCCCTATGGAGAGATTAATGGTAGATATAATGAATTTAATCTGTAGCCCAGAGTTATAAATAATTGGTGCAATGTGAGGTGATTTGGTATGTTTAAGAAACATGCAAAAAAGGGAGGTCATTCTATCTTTGAACAGATTTGCTTGTCAAACATTTAGCATGAGTTACTGTGGAATGACCTAGACACATACATGCACATATCCTACAATTAATTGATTTGTTCTGTTCTGTGTGTGGTATGCCGGACTAATCCAAGGTAGGAAGTATATAATGCACAAGTATTTTAAACCCAATATCAATGAAAATAAATCAGAATTCCTGTTGTGAATGCCATCCTAGATGAGTTAATCCAGATCAAAAAGTAAAAAATGAGTTACATATTCACTTTAATCTGAATGTTAATTCTCTAAACTGTGTATCTGTATGATCATTTTGTGTAAGAGTCTAGTGAAACAGACTGTATATATTTTGAGAAGTGCAAGTGTACTTGTGTATTGCTGAAGGACACAGTCAGGAACAGGAATATCAAATGTGAAGAGACAGGGAAAAGAGCAACAATGAAGGGAATGTAGTACATACAGTTAAATTGAGAGACATTTGAGGCATTGAATGGAAAACTAATGGAGTAGAAAGACAATTTTTTTTAATTTTCTATCAAGTAACTAAATATTTGCTATAGTTACATGGGCAGAAGATAAAATATTGAATGGGTTTATCTATGTGAAATTTGAATAATAAGTAAGTCACAACAATTTTGGATTTCAACTTTCAGTAAACCTATGTTACAAATACTGACTGTATATTCATTAAGGAGAGAGATGTTAACATGTCTGCTGGAAACATACATATCTTATATTATAAACATTGGAAGTGCAAAATAATCTATGTATTTGTTTACATTTCAAAGTCATTTCCCAAACTCTTCTTTCTTTCTTGAATCCCCCAAGCCTTTCCGATGCTGTTTGTTTCTACGATGGTGCTCCTCCATCTACATGGCCACTTCACTTTAGCCATCTAACATCCCCCTTCTCTGGGATATGACATTTCCACAAGACCGATTGCCTTCCTTTCCAGAGATTAAAGATTGGACAGTTGTCTTCTCCATATGCTTTGCTATCTATATAGCAGTAACCATGTACTGGCCAAGTATACTCTCGTTGGTAAATTTCCTGAGACTCTGAAGGATAAACTTAATTGATACTCTTGTGTTTCATATTGGTTTCCAATCCCCTTAAGATCCTTTAGGCATTAGACTAACTCATCTTATGTGGCTGTCAGTTTTCTGTCAAATGTTTAGCTGTATCAGCATCGGTCTCAGTCAGATGATGGCAGAGCCCCTCAGAGGACAGACATATTAGGGTCTTATCTGCAAGCACATCTTTACATCAGGAATAGTGCGAGGATTTAAGGTCTGTGGATGAAATGATTCTTATGGTGAGGTAGTCTCTGAAGGGGCTTTCTTCATTCTCTGCTCTTTTCTTTTACTTTTTTTTTAGGCCTTGCATATTTATAGGTTAAAAATTTTGAGCTGCATGGGGAGCACCATCCCTCCACTTGGGTCATGTGTAGCTACAAGAGGCAGTCTCTAGTTGTTCTATCTCTTTGCTGCTTAGTATTTAAACTACTAACATCCCAGTAGGTGCATAGGAGCCTTTTGCTTTCCTGAAATCTGGGACTTTCCTGGGGATACCCAAGTTCACCACCCACCATTGATGATTATTGTTATTTATTCCACTTTTCCTCTGGATTTCTCTCTTGTCTCTTTTCATTGTTGCTATCCCCCTCCCCACTTTGTCTATCCTTCTCTACCTCTAGCTAGGTCCCTTCATCCCTCTGCCTTCTAAGTTTGTTGCAAGCATCCATAATTGGATTTCTTTCATGTTACCCTCCATGTGATAAAGGATTTGAATACTGGGTATTCCTAACTTTGTGGCTAACATCCAATTGTCCCTAAGTACATTCCATGATATGACCTTTTTGTACTCTGTTACTTCACTATTTTCCAGTTTCTTCCCTTTGTGTACAGTGTTCTTGGTGTCCTCATTTTTAATACCTGAGTTGTGTTCCTGTGTTTTATTATAGCACACGTTCTCTATTTATTCCTCAGTGGGGATGACATATTTCACGATTGGTTCCAGCATTTGACTAATATGAGTAAGACTGCTTTGAACATGTTCAAGCACATGTCCTTGTTATATGTGGATCAAGTGTGGGCATATGTGTTGAAGTGAGTGGTAAAGCTGGGTCTTCAGTAAAGCTATTTGCAATTTTCTCTGACCCTCCACCTTGATATCCAAAGTGGCTATAGAGCTACTAATCCCACCAGCAGTGGAGGAGTGATCCACTTTGTCTACATCCTAGACCACTCTGCTACTGCATCAGTTTTTTATCTTAGTCATTCTGATTGGTGTGATGTAGAATCTCTGGTTCATTTTGATTTCCTTTTTTCTCATAACTCTGGATGTTGAACATTTCTTGATATGTTTCTCAGATATTGAGTTACATCAGTTAAGGATTCTTGGCTTAGCTCTCTAACCCATTTTAAAAGTTTGGATATTTGGTTGTCTGGGACAGTAAGGAAGGGAGTGTCCATGTGGAGGAGACAATCACTAAAATGAGGGAGTGGGAGAGACTAGGGGTGATGAAGAGGAACCCAGGAAAGATAAAAACATTTGAAATACAAATGAGAAATACCCTATTTAATGAAAATGAAAAAAAAGAATAAACTTACACTTCTGAAATCTTACTGTTGAATAAATATAGCTTTTGAGATTTTAAACATTTATTACCTATGTAAATTAAAATTGTATGTGCAAATTGAATACAAGTACTATATTATTTAGTTATGGAGCCTGAGAATTAAACTTATATGTTGTATAACTGTCTTTTAGAATATTTTTTGGAACTTATTTTAATTATTTCTAAACCTTATCTGAGCCTGACACTTTTTTATTGACTATGTCCAATTGTTTTTAGAAAGATACATAAAAGATATTTAATCTTTTCATAAACACTGACACATATACTTCAGCACTGACTCAATATGAATTAGGGTGGATATTATAAGGTATTATTAACCTACTGTTTTCATATAAACAAATTCTGTACCTATTCTTTTATTGGATCTTTTTACTTGTTTTACTGTAGGAAATATCAAAATATGCATTTGCATCCCATTATCATTTACTTGAAAATATTAATTATATTGATTGTAATATGGCCCAGATGCAGTGGAAAATGGGTGAAATGTGAGGCTTGCTGAGAAACACAGGGTCTGCTCTTTGTTAAGCTTGTCATATATCAAAATAAGAGAGGTAGAGTGACTGATACTGATACGTAAAAATGAAGTAATTACAAATGGTGTATGTATTGTGAAAATGATAAGCAGTCTTCATATTTAAGATTTTTAATATTTAAATGGAAATTATTTTAGATTCCTTTATATGGATGTCCTTCTGAGGAGATTATTGGGTCTTAGTAACCAATACCCACAAGTATGACACCCTGATCTGCAAATTGTTTTAAATTAATAATAACTGGAGTAGCAAAATGCTTGAAGAAAATTCGTCCAGTATACTCCTGTCTGTTTAAAGATTGGATATGCAAAAGATGAAAAGAGTTATCTTTGGTTCCTTTATTGAATTTTCTTAAGTGAAATGAATGTTTTCAAAAAGAAATATTAAAGAATATAGCCATTTTTGTCACAGGTTATTGTTAGTGTTCTCACTCTGTGTAATTTCACTATAGAGTCATGCAATACTGTTAGTATATCTGTGATATTCATCACATGAAATCAGCATGTTTAAACTGATAACATCCATAATGTAACCTGTACCAAATTTCCACTTTATTTCCTTTTCTGCTCTATTACACGTCGATGTCATTTTTTTTTTAGCATTTACCATGGATTTATAAATAAACATGCTTATGTAGTCCACTCAGAATCACTTGTAAATATTATTCAACAAATAATATTCAATATGCAAGTTCAGGTCTTTCACACTTTTTGTTTAAAATTGCATGAAGCACTTCTCTGCATGAGGTCTTCTCCAAGCTCTGCTTTCTCTTCCAGAAGTGTTCTTCCTATGATTCTTGTCACATAGCCAGCTTTCTGTTTTAAATCTGAGTAGAACTAGAACTTTGTAACAACTTTGTTTTTCTTGTCTAAAGATTCAATGGAACAAACTGTTGGTGGAAAATTTATTGGGGGAAAATAGATCATTTTATTATCTCATTTAAAGAGCAATTATAAAATGGTTGATGTTGAAAATAGTACTGAAAACACGGAAGCGGTAGTGATCTCATTTGTGACAGAGAAATAATAATTACCTGTATGAGAGCAATGTTAGTAAAGATAATAAATGATGGATCATGATTAAATTTCATGATAGCACATGAGGATCTCTTAGAGACTTAAATATAGTGATAAGATTTGAGGTAGAATGCAGAGCAGGGTGGAAAGTAGCTGAAGATTTGCAAATAGAGACAAAGTATGATGTTATGCCTTTAAGTAACAAAGACGAGATGATGGGAGAATTTGACAGATTAATGTAAAGGAATCTAAGTATTTCATCTCTATTAATTACCTGAGTGGAAGTGTTAAATAGACATTTTATTTTAAAATTACGGCTGATAAATGTTCCTTTAGGTATAAAGATATGAACATAATTCACATTTAAAATAGTGCTTCATATAAGAAGATATTTCACATTTAATAATTATTTCATGATTGATGATTCTGAGTATGTGATATTATTCTACTTATCTGTGATCTTTCATGTATGTAAATATGTATGTATGTATGTATCTTTCTATCATTCTGATCTATCACATACAGCAGTCCATTTGTTATATTTTCTAACTCACATAGGTCCTTTAGTATCCTGAAATTACATCACATGATGGAAAAGTTAATTAGATATGTCTCATGCTAAAACCCATATACAGTCACATTACCAAACTAAATCTTTGTGTTTTATGAAATAGATGAGGAAATTTGATATTATAAAAATTAATTAGCTACCTTGAATCTCTTTTCTGAACTGTAACTTTACAATGAATCAAAATTTATGAAACAGCTTTTAAAAATCTTGAGTACTAATGTATAGCTGTGAAAAGTTTCATAAAGTTAGAAAGTAGAGTGCATTTTATGTTACATAAATATATATATAAACACATATACACATACAAACAAATATATATATATATATATATAAATGTGTCCACCTACACGTATATACATATATACATATAAACATATATACATATGCCCTTAAGTACACATACACAATTATATATATATATATATATATATATATATATATATATATATATATATATGTGTGTGTGTGTGTGTGTGTGTCCCTATGTACACATACACATATACAAATGTATACACATATACATATATACATACATACATTCTTTACTAACCAAAAACTTTGCTTTTGAAAGAAATTGCCTAGGCATAATGTATATGGTTTAGTCAAATAAGAGAAAAATGATGTTATTGTCAAATGACTCTGTTTGAGTATTCATTTCTTCTTTTTTAACATGATGATGGTTCTACAAATCTGACTTTTGGTAATTGGAGATTATATGTACTACTCTAACTCATTCATACTCTTACTCCAAAAATAAGTGATTACTTATTATGTTTCCAGTACATGTCTAGAAAATAGGTTTATAAAAAAATGAAGTTTCTGCTTTCCTTCAAGGGCTTCACCATCTAGGGAGGATATAGTCAAATATCATTATTTATTAATCCTATAATCTACTCTAAGTATTTCCTTCAAATTATATCATTTTGCTCCTCTAAAACTCGATTTAGGTATAAGTACACTTCATTTTTCAAATTCAAGAAAGAAAAGTGTGAAAAAGTCCCCTTGAGAATCAGGAGTACTGGAGTTAAAATTCAGGTTCACATAATATATTGCTTAAAATCATTTTTAAAAATGTATTATATGGGGTTGGGGATTTAGCTCAGTAGTAGAGCACTTGCCTAGCAAGCGGAAGGCCCTTGGTTCGGTCCCCAGCTCCGACAAAAAGAAAATAGAAAAAAAATGTATTATACTTGCTGTCTTGAGTCACCAAGTTCAATAATTTTCTTAATAAAACATAAAACAAAATAAAATCCAAGGGAAATATATTATTAAGATACAATTCCAAATTGTTTTTCCACTCACTTATTACCTTTCATATCTTGACATTTAACATAGAACTAGAAAAAAAAAATAAAAACTCTACCACCGATTCCCAGCAACCATGGGACAGTTGTTTGTAACGGATGGAATTTTATAGATGACAATTGAAATAAAACTGTGGGTTTGTGACCCTGCTGGTAGATGCATGAAAAAACATGTATATTTAGGTTGAGTTTCTACAATATAAACCAGATTAATCCCTACAACTAGATGGCATGTGCATTTGGCCAAACAGGATAGGAAAATTTGCAAATGAGCTCCATATCTTAAACACATTATTTTATAAACTTGCTTGAAATCATGCTTTTGATAATTATCATCTTGACCAAAATCACCGACAGGCTAGCCCATTCAAAAACAAATTGTTATCACCTTTTGCCAATTAATTCTATTTTTTATACAAGAGTAAGAATATGTAACTGCTATTGAGATGGTTGTTAAGGGTTTCCAGTACCATTACAGCTCATAGGTTGTAAGTGTTTTTAAATTTTTATATTGGAAACATGGTCAAAGCAGGTACACTGTTTTGAATTTTCTCAACTGATCACATATTGGATTACCCGTTTCAAAATTAGCAGCAATAACTGTAAAGGATTTGGATAGTGTCAATCCCTCTGAAGAGAAAATAATGTACAGGATTACTCAGCTACAGTAATGTATTTGTAGCAGCAGCAAACGTTTCAAACATATGCTATTTTTTCCAAGGGAAAGTTGGCTACACAGACTATGGCAAACAAATGAAGCAGCAGCAACAATGTTTGTGGATCTTGAGTCTCTGCTGATTTCAATTCCCTGAGAGAATCACAGCATAGACCTTCTCTCTGTCCAGGCTACGTACAGAAGCCTGGCTGTCCTACTAGGTTCTGCCACTGCTGCTGTTTCCTGTCTGTTATGACAACTCTGCAAAATTGAACTACTAGTGTATTCATGAAATGTTTGCTAATGGAACAAGCTGCCTCTGCTAAACCGTGTAATGTAATTCTGCTATCCAGACAACACAGATGAGAGTTGCTCCAATGAACCTTTTTAAACAGGGCCACCACCACTAAACCCAATGCTTCCATCCTTCTTTTTTTTACCTTGGGTGGGAGGAGGGCTACAAAGGATGTTAAAGCTTTTAAGAGGCAT